>NW_012109808.1:6362366-6364066 GCF_000951045.1 Mandrillus leucophaeus | reverse complement strand
TGGCCTTAGCTATACAATTCTATTTGTTTGTGGACATTGAAAATCTGGAGAAGAGTGGATAATGGAAAAGAGGAGTGCAAAATGGGGATAGGAGCTACAGCGTAGTCAATTCATGGGCATCCTTGACTTGAAGCGTCTTGGTAGGTATTTCACAAACTTTTCCTTCAGGTGGAACACTGAACCAGGTAAACACAATGTAGGATTACTCTTGTTTAAGCTCTTTAAAAATTACATTTTTCTCTTCTTTAAATTAATTAGGTTGGACCTCAGTTAGGGTATCATTCTAGTTGCTAGTTTCTTGGAACTGCTCGCTACAGAGGGGTGGAACTCTAAAAGTCAATAAGCCATGCCATTAGATAAAGTAGGGTCAGGTAAAACACTTTAGGCTAATCACATTAACTCTTAAAAAGATATACTTTATTGAGATATGATTGTCATGTAAAAAGTTATACATATTTAATGTATACAGCTCGAATTTGGGGATAAGTATACACCTGTGAAACCATCACCATCATTAAGGTCATAGACCTATCCATCACATCCCAAAGTTTTCCCTTACTCTCTTTATTACAATTATTATTATCATCATTGGTAAGAACACTTAACATAAGATCTACTTTCTTGGCAAATTTTAAGTATACAATACAGTATTGCCTTCCGTAACTGAAACTTTATACTCCTTGACCACCATCTCTCCATTTCCTCATGTCCCTGGAGCCTGGTTACCACTATTCTACTCTCTGCTTCTAAGAGTTAGAATATTTTAGATTTCATATATAAGTGAGATCACGCAGTATTTGTCTTTCTGTATCTGATTTATTTCATTTAGAGTAATATCCTTCAAGTCCATGCATGTGGTTGCAAATGGAAAGACTTCCTTCTTTTAGGGACTGAATAATATTTCATTGTGTGTATATACTACATTTCTTTACCATTCATCCACTGATAAACATTTAGGTTTTTTTCATATCCTGACTATTTGTGTCATGCTGCAATGAACATGGGAGTACTGGTATCTCTTTGAGATTCTGACTTCAATTCCTCTGGATAAATACTCAGAAGTGGGGTCACTGGATTGTATAGTAGTTCTATTTTTACTTTTTAAAAAAACTTAAAAAAAAAAATCTCCACACTTGCATTTATAACTTTTTGAGAAGGCTTTGTACTGTTTTTTGTAAAGACTGTGCCAATTAAAATGATCACTAACAGTGTGCCCGGGTTTCCTTTTCTCCACATTCTCACCAACACTTGTTATCTTTTGTTTTTTCAATCTTAGCCATTCCAACAGATGTGAGGTGATATGTCATAGTGACTTTGATTTGCATTTAACTGATGATTAATGTTGTTGAGAACCTGTTTATAAACCTATTGTCCATTTGTATGTCTTCTACGAAGAAACATCTATTCTGGTACTTTGTCCATTTTTTATTAAATTTTTTTTTTGCTATTGAGATATAGGATTTCTTCACATATTTTTGGATATGTTAAAATTTTATTAGATATATAAATTGGAAATATTTACTCTCAGTATGTTGGTTGCCTTTTGATTTTGTTGATTGTTTCATTTCATGTTTAGAAGATTTTTATTTTAATATAATCTCTCTTATTTATTTTTGTTTTTACTGCCTGTGCTTTTGACCTCATGTCCAAAAAATTCGTTGTCAAAATCAAAGTCAAGGAGCTTTTTCTCTATGTTTTCT
>NW_012109808.1:6330881-6360366 GCF_000951045.1 Mandrillus leucophaeus | reverse complement strand
GGATATTGGCCTGCAATGTTCTTTTCTTATGGTATCCTGGCCTGGCTTGGTATTAGGATAATGCTGGCTTCATGAAATGAGTTTGGAAGTATTCCCTTATCTCCAGTTTCTTGGAATAGGTTAAGAAGAATTGACATTTATTCTTTCTAAAATGGTAGAATTCACCAGTGAAGCCATCTGACCTTGAGTTTTTCTTTGTTGGGAAATTTTTGGTGATTGATTAAATCTGCTTATTCATTATTAATTTGTTTATATATTTTATTCTTTCATGGTTCAGTCTTGGTAGGTTGTATGTTTCTAGGACTGCATCCATTTCTTCTAGGTTATCCACTTTTGTGGCATACAATTGTTATAGTAGTTTCTGATGGTCCTTTTTTCTTTTATTTTTTTTTTAACTGTGGTGTCACTTGTAATGTCCCCCCTTTCATTTACAATTTTATTCATTTGAATCTTCATTCTTTTTTTTTCTTAATTAGTCTAACTAAGGCATTGTCAATTTTATCTTTACAAAAAACAATTCTCAGTTTTTTGGACCTTGTCTGTTTTTTTTACATTTTTATTTCATTTATTTCTGTTTTAATTTTTATTCGTTTTTCTCTTCTGGTAACTTTGGGCTTACTTTGCCCTATTTCTAGTTCCTTGTGATGTAATGTTAGGTTGTTTATTTGAGATCTTTCTTCTTTTTTAATGTAGGCATTTACTGCTTTAAACTATCCTCTTAAAACTGCTTTTGCTATATTCCATCAGTTTTGGTATGATGTGTTTCCATTTTCCATTGGTATGATGTGTTTTCCATTTTAAGTTTGTTTCAAAATTAAAGAATATTGCTCTTAAAAATTTTTCATTGACCTATTGGTTGTTTAGAACTATTTTATTTAATTTTCATATATTTGTAAATTTTCTAAAATTCTTTCTGTTATTTATTTCTACATTGATAATACTGTTGGAGGAAAAATGCTTGATATAATTTTAATCTTAAATTTGTTAAGGCTTGTTTTGTGCCCTAATACATGATCTATCCTATAGGATGTTTTGCATGCACTCGAAAATAATGTGTATTCTGTTGAGATTGTATGGAATGTTCCATATTTATCCATTAGATCCATTTGGTCTAAAGTCCAATGTCTAAAGTACAATGTCTCCAGAGTGAATCAGCGTTTAATTACCTCGGAGTATGCAAGTTAGCCAAAGGTGAGATAATCTAAGTTGGACTTGACTGTGGGGAGTTCATGTTTTTTCATGCTTCTTGATCTCCTCCTGGGCTGAGCAAGCTAGCCGGGGCATATTCTTCTCATGAAAAATGCAGAGGAACAAGAGAACAAATGGAATAAGCAAGGCTTCTTGAAGTTTAGGCTGTGAGCCAGCATGCTGGCACTTCCTAGTTTTATCAGCCAATGGAAGTCTCTATGAGCAATGCAGATGTAGGAAAGTACACCCTGTACATAGTAAGAGGTTGTTACTTTATTATATGACAGAGAACATAGATACTGTGAAGAATGAAGAATTGTGGTCAATAACACAATTAAAACAGTTAACTTCCTATTACTCCAACTAAAGGGTTTCTTAATTAATACAGACACAAGTCACCTTCCGTTGTAACTTTGGCCTATTTTATAGTTCCAGCTATCCAATATCTAAATAAATCTTGAAAATTTTGAGAAAAACTATGGGGTTTTTACACCAATATATCTTGGTTGAGTGATGATTTGCCTTTCTCTCTTCTCCACTGAAATGAGGAGCTGAATCTTGTTTTTCTACAAGATGTTTATTTTTAATAAAAGAAAAAAGATTGTATTACCAGTTAATCTTAGTTCTTCCCATAATTTCTTTTCAAACATTTGGAATTGGTTTGGCTAAAAGGAAAAATGAAGTTTTAAAATGTTAGCTGGCAGTGTTCTAACATGTTGTAAAACAAACAAAACCAAAGTCCATGGCCACCCATGCTGGGAGTTACTGCTTTAGCCTACGTGATTAGTCAAACTCTTCTCCCAGGCATTCTGTATATTTCATTGGAAAATCTGAGCAGGGGACAGTAAAGAAGCTGCATGTTGATATTTGGGCTTTGGGCACTATCTGTATGGTGACTTCTTGTATCTATACAAGCTTTAACTTTAGGATACTTACTGTTATTATTATTTATTATTATCATTATTATTTTGAGATGGAGTCTTGTTCTGTTGACCAGGCTAGAGTACAGTGTCATGATCTTAGCTCACTGCAAACCTTCACCTCCCGGGTTCAAGCCTCCCAAGTCTGGAACAACAGGCATGTGCCACCTTGCCTGGCTGAGTTTTTTGTATTTTTTAGCAGAGACGGGGTTTCACCATGTTTTCCACGCTGCTCTTGAACTCCTGACCTCAGGTGATCTGCCCTCCTTGGCCTCCTAAAGTGCTGGAATTACAGGCATGAGCCACTGTGCCCAGCCAAGATATGTATTATTTTTTAAAACATTAACATTAAATGTTAGGGGAAAAGACTAATGCTTATGTCTGAGAATCAGATAACATTTGGATCAAATTTTGGTTCTGTAATTTTCTGGCTGTGTAGCTTTAGAAAACTTGACCTCCCTGAACTGAAGTTTCCCGGGAAATATAATTTATCATATCTACTTTATAGAGTTGTTGTGAAAATCAAGAAAATATTGTGAGCCAAACTCCTGGCTCATAGGAAGCACTCAAGAAATGAACTTATTAGTAGGAAGTTTTATGTAGTCTATTAGTCAACTTTTGCTGACAACTGTAAAGGTTTATTTCTTACTCACATTTCATGTTGATCAAGGGCTAACATGGGCTGTGTTCCATATCTTTTTCATGCTGGCATCTAGGGGCAAAAGAGAAGCACGTATATTTTTGCACATTGGCATTACTGTAGCCAGGGAAAAATGAGAGATGGTGAAACCACATCATAACCTTTAAAACTTGTGCTTGGAAATGACAAGAGTGACTCTCATCACTTCCATTCACATTACATTGTCCAAAGCTAGTTATGTGCCTGAACATACCTCCAGTTAAATAGGAAGTACAAGAATCTGCCACAGAGATAGGCTCAGTAGGGAGAAACTGGATGTGAATATTTTATAAATATGCAACATGCGTTTGTGGGTTTGTCTGTTTGTGAGATATCCAACATTTGTGTGTGAGTGGGAAAATGCACAAGAAATGGAGATTGGAAATCTGCCTTCCGATTGTGCCACTGAACTAACATTGTGTTCTTTGGAAATTAGTGTCTTCATCTCAAACATCAAGTTGTTTACTGCTCTAAAATGTAAATGTTAAAGTGAATTTATTTATTTTTGTGGATGGAGGATAGAATTAATTTTAACATATGAATATAGGGCATAAATTTCATTTAAAACTACATGTTATGGCAAGGCACTATCACTGAATGAGTTTGCGCATAAGGAGCAAACATAAAGAGTGTCTGCACTCTTTACGTGCAGTGTTATAGCCTGCTATACACCCAGGGCATATGGTATAGCCTATTGCTCCAAGGCTACAAAACTGTAAAACCCTGTACCATGTTATTGTACTGAATACTGTAGGCAATTGTAACACAATGGCAAGTATTTGTGTATCTAAGCATAGAAAAGATGCAGTAAAAATATGGTATATGGTACACCTGTATAGGAGGGCCTGTCCCTGAATGGAGTTTGCAAGAGAAGAAGTTGCTCTGGGTGAGTCAGTCAGTAGAGTAGAGAGTACACTGGGTACTACTCTTTGCTCCCTTGATGCATCAAATAATAAAACTGGCCCAAATCCCTACCCTCCTAGAACTAATGTTCTAGTTGGAAACATAGACAATAAACTCTAATAAGTAAATAGAGAGAGTAACAAGCTTAGTGGTCTGGAGAAAAGAATTAGGGGCTCAGGAGTATAAGAATGGAGAGGCAAAGACCAAGGGCTTTCTATGTAACTAGAATGATCAGTCAGAGTGAGCTGCCTTGTAAAAACAGCTTTTGAGCACAGATTTTAAGGAGATGAGGAGAGAGCACATTCCACATAACAAGAATAGCCAGAGAAAACACTGTGTGCCTACTGTATTTGAAGAAAACCAGGAGGGCCAACATGGATTAAAGTAAATGCCCAACAGGACAAATATAGCCATGAACTACATAATACTATTTGATCAATGACAAGCCAGTCTACCATGGTGGTCTCATAAGATATAATGAAGCTGAAAAATTCCTATCTCTTGGTGACCTAGTAGCTGTTGTAACATCATGGTGCAATTATGATTTTGTAAAACAAATTTAGTGTATATCCATATACACTAAATTTACATATACAGTATTTACAAAGTCTACGGTCGTGTACAGTAATTTCCTAGGCATGCAGATTTACTCTCTGCTCTACTGACTGACTCACCCAGAGCAACTTCTTGTCTTGCAAACTCCATTCAGGGACAGGCCCTCCAATACAGGTGTACCATGTACCATATTTTTACTGCATCTTTTCTATGTTTAGATACATAAATTCTTACCATTGTGTTACAATTGCCTACAGTATTCAGTACAACAACATGGTACAGGTTTTTACAGTTTTGTAGCCTTGGAGCAATAGGCTATACCATATGCCCTGGGTGTATAGCAGGCTATAACATCTAGGATTGTGTAAGCACACTGGTTCCTCAGTGTGGGGGATTGCTTCCGGGACTTCCCATGTATACCAAAATCCACAGAAGTTCAAGTTCCTGATATAAAATGGTATAATATTTGCATTTAATTGCATGTAACGTATGCACATTGTCCTGTACACTTTAAATCATCTCTAGATTACTTATAATGCCTAATACAATGTCAATGCTATGCACATAGTTATATTGTATAGTTTAGAGAATAATTACAAGAAAAAAATTAGTACATGTTCAGTACAGAGATAACACTCTTTAAAAAAATTATGATCTATGATTTTTTGAATCCATGGGTATGGAATCAATGGCACAGAGGGCTGACTGTATGCACTGTGATGTTCGCACAAAGTCACCTAAAGACACGTTTCTCAGAATTATCCCCTCTTTGTTAAGCAATGCGTAACTGTAGGAGGAGATGAGTTCTGATAGATAAGGAGAGGAGGTGGTGTAGGCAAAAGGCCCAAAGGGCCATTAAAGGCATTTAGCTTTTACCTCAGTGCAGTAATACCTAAGTCTATGGAAAATGTTTGAAAAGACCAGTGATGTGATTTCACTTGCTCTTTAGATGGTCAGTTTAACTACTGTGATGGGAATATACTGTAGGCAGGACAAGTGGGAGTAGAAATACCATTTATGACACTATTGTGTGTTCCATACAGTGGATAGTGGGAGCTTGGACCAGGGTACTAGCGGGAAAGGTGGTAAGAAATGGATGGAATCTGGAGGTATTTTCATGGTAAAGCCAGTAGTATTTGCTTCAAAAGTACTTTAGTAGGGTTGCTAGAAGACCAAAATTGGGGAGAAAGATGAAGAATGAAATTGTGGTCACCTAACATTTGAATTATTTATTGCACATGCAACTAGAAATTCTGAGTAGGCAGTTGGATTTCAGAAGAGAGTTCTGCCCTAAAGATACACATTTGGGAGTCATTCAAACATAGCTTAAAATGATGAGACTAGTTATGTTACCAAGGGAGTGATTGATAGAAAAGAAGAACAGAGTTTGAGTCCTAGGTCCTGTACAGATGATTCCCAACTTAAGGTAGTTCAACTCATAATTTCTTGACTATATGAGGGTGTGGAAGCAATATACATTCAATAAAAACCATACATTGAGTACCTATACAATCATTCTTTATTTTTTATGTTCAGTACACTATTCAATAAATTACATGAAATATTCAACATTTTAGTGTAAAATAGGCTTTGTGTTAGATGATTTCACTCTACCCTAGGCCAATATAAGTGCTCTGAGTGCATTTAAGATAGGCTAGGCTAAGTTATGTTGTTTTGTAGATTAGGTGGATTAAATGCATTCTTTTTCTTAAGATACTTTCATCTTACAAGGGTTGTAGTGAGAGGTAATCCCATTGTTAGTCAATACACATCTGCATTGATTTTTCAGGCTGCCATAACAATGTGCCACAAACTGGGTGACTTAAAACAACCGAAGTTTGTTATCACAGTTGTGGAAGCTGGAAGTCTAAAATCAAGGCATTGGCAGGACCACACTCCCTCTAAAACCTGTAGTGGTCCACATGGCATTTCTCCCTCTTGTGTCCCTCTGTGTCTTTTCTTTGCTTTAAGAGCACCCATCATATTGGATTAAGGGAACTCCCTACTCCAGTATGACTTTATCTTAATTAATTACCTCTTCAGTGACCCTGTTTTCAAACGAGGTCACTTCACCGTATCTTTTTAAAGGACACAATTTAACCTATAACAGAGACTTTACATTTTAAGAGAAATAAGATGTGCACTATTTAAAAATTATAAAGATACAGACATCTTTACATAGTTCTTTATCCACATTTATTTTCTTTATTATTTTGACCAATACTCGAGTTTCATTGTGCTATACACGGTATCATATGCATAGTCGGCACTCAGTACATATTTGTCATTTGACCTTTTAATATTTGTTTCATCTTCCAAAGGACTCCATAAATAGACCTTTGAATAGGAAAGGGAAAACAAAGTCCAAGTTTGTAACACTTGGAAGAAAAAAAAGAGAGAGAGAAAAGCCACATTGGAAAAACTGTTAGCCTGTGATTGGAAAACCACTGAACTTTCAAACAAGCCTTCAAACTGAAGAGATAAAGAAATGTCATCTTAACAATGGATGAGCAGCTTAAGGATATTACACTGGCCTCCATGCTCCTCCAGGAAGATAAAAGAAGCAATTGCTCAAGTTGCCTCAGATAACTTTTCTGCATCTAATGAGCATCCCTCCTCCTCTTGAGTCGGTCTAGACAGCTGATGTGGAGTAATAAGGTCAGAGGCATGGTTTAGGGGGCACATCTTGTAGTAGACACTACTTGCAGACCTGGCATGATCTGCCCCTTGACTGGGAGTCCAACACATGGCTGTTCTCGCATTTACATATTGCTAGTCCCTATTGTCACTTCACCCTGTCAGGATGAAGAAAAAAGGACATTATGCTTTTTGTGTTTTTTTTTGGTTTGTTTTTTCTGTTGCCTATGCTTGAATCAGGATTTTTCTTTTTAATAGAGAAACAGAAAATTCTTAGAACATGAATATTTCTAAGTAGAGGTCAGTTTTAACAGGCTTTATCTGTGATGTGTACTTTTTTTTCCCTCCTCCTCTGCCTAGCTGGCCACACTGCTCTTTGTAAGAAAGGAGAATAGCTGTGGTTTGGGTTCTGGTGTCATGGCTCTAGTCTACGTGTTCAGCGATGTAGGCATGAACTGGCCTCTTTCTGTCTGAACTGGGATTTGTTGCCTTCTTTTTATTCCTCTTTCTGTGTGGGGGGTGTGTGTGTGTGTATGTTTGTGTGTGTGCCTGTGTGTGTGCACTGTTTAATGAGGTTTTGTCACCAAGGGAGGCATGTGATGTTTCCGTTCTGCAGCGCTGGCAGTTCTAATATCTGGAGCTTCTCATTTAGAAGCCTTAATAAGTTACTTCAATTACCTTGTCATGCTTAAGTCTGCAGCAAAGGGGGGAATTTTTTTTTTCTTCTAAGGTGAGATTACATTTAAATGATAATAGTAAGTGCCAAAGTAATGTGAATGCACACACCAAAAGGGGTGATGCCCTTCTTGGCTCGCTGGGTTTCCAGTGGGTGCTTGTCATAACTTATCAGCTGTAATCCCCTCTGTGGATTAGAGCAAAAGGACTCCCAAGTCGATAAGAGAACTCAGGAGGCCTTCCTGAAGTAGGCCCTGGGTAATGAGCTGACTCGCATGTGTAGTTTTGGAGGCTTCATTCTGTTAGGTACTCCTGAGGTCCAGTTCAGACCCATCAGGTTTTTTGTAAATGGCATTAACTTCTGTCTATTTTTACCTTTCTTCTCTCTATGACCTTCCTTGTTTTCATTGTTTAAAGACTATTACCTCTTCAGGGCGGCTCCAAAGATGTTGAGATTCCTTCCCCTAAAAACAGGACGTCTGTTTTATATAAAATCCCTTTCCACGTAGCCTCACCCACATTTGCTTGTTTTCTTTAGCAAAGGCCAGATCTTAAAATAATTAGTCTTGGATGAGAAAAAAGGAATGGCTAGGAATGTCAGGGAGACTTTGTAGGAAAAAAAATCTCACCACTTGGTGTTAGTATTTCTCATGTTTTAAATTATAAAATGAGCTAAGAGTCAAGGGTAGTATACACATGATTCACTCCAATCTTACCTGCCTGCTATCTGCACATGCAGATATATTTTTGAAATTCTTAGGTTATTTCATGTATGTACACATACTGAGATGTATATCTGGATGTTTAAAATATTGAAGTGGAACATCAGTTGTGAACACATTTTCTCCATTTCTGAGTATTGAAAAGGAAGAGTGGAGATGTGTCTTGTGTATGCTAGCTTTTAAAGAAGGTCAAAGTGTATTTATTATTTTATATGGCCAATGTGTTTGCATTTTATTTTTTAAAACACTTTCCATTTACATCTTTATGAGCTTTAAAATTTATTTTTTAATTGATCACTCTTAGTGAGTTCTAAAATTTCTCTCTTACGTTAGGGTTCATCTTGATAGATGATATTAGAAACACCTCTTTGAATTGGACATCAAGGCAGCCTACAAATGGCAACATCGAGCTTCTCAGAAAAGGATGGGGCTGGGTGTGGTGGCTCATGCCCGTTTTTCCAACACTTTGGGAGGTTGAGGCAAGAGAGTTGCTTGATCCCAAGAATTCAAGGCTGCAGTGAGCTATGCTCACACCATTGTATTCTGGCCTGGGCAGCAGAGTCAGACGCTGTCTCTAAAAAGGAAAAAAAAAGGATGAGCATCTGGCAATAGGTAAGGGTCGTGAAATGTGGGTACTTCATCTTCTTTGCTTTTGAATTTAAAAGTACCTTACTTTTAGAAAGGTTGTATGTCTATGTGATTCCAGTAATGTCAGAGGAGTCAAATTTCTATTGGTCTAATTTGCAAGAGAAAATACAAAAATTAGCATTTTAGATCATCTTTAAAATCCAGTTTGAAACAGACTGTCTATCATACAAAGTGATACAATGACTGCAAACTTCTTTGCAGTACAATTGTTTATATTTTGTATCTTAAAGCAAAAACAAAACAAAACAAAAAACGCCTGTACAAAATTAGTTGAAACCTCATGACGAAAGCCATCAAAGTTCAAGATAGATCTTTGGGAGTAATTTAAGACAGTCATATTTGGGTTCAGCAAACAAGAAGAATCAGTCCATACTAGGAGTGTTTGCTTTCACCTTACTGATAAATAAACTCAGTCACAGAGCGAATAGATTCACTACTGGTTTTATGGAAATTGGATTAATGACGAGCAAGCATTCAAATTGTTTATATTTCAAACTTGCTTCAAATCATCTGGGATGTTTCCAGACCACATTTGAAACAAATGAGCAGAGTTATCCTATAAAATAATGCAACCTCTGGAGGTTTTTCTTTTCAAAAGCAACTGATACTTCTCATTCAGACCACCAATTTTTTTCCTGTGGCATTTGATCTCTGTGGTTTTGCCTTCAGAAGCACATGAAAACCAGAAACTTTAGAGATAGTTCCAAATCCTCAAAGTTTCTGATCTGGTTGGCCAGGGAACAAGCTCAGAGCAAGAAATTTGTGTGTGGAAGATTTGTTGGATATTGCTCTTAGGAAAAGCACCTGTGAAAGGAAGAGAGGAGAGCAGGATTGGACAGCAGACCTGAGGCGATCCTTCAAAATTGTCTAAAATTGAGGTAAGGAGTCTGGATGTTTGTATTCTGACAAAGGGGATCCCCAGTCATTAGAGGCTGGTTGGTCCCCAAGGAAGAGTTTCCTTAGCCTGAGACAAGTCCCAGGGAAAAAGGAAGGGTTCACCAGGAGAGCCATTAACAGCTTAAGGAATAAGTGACTCAGTCATAATGGGTGATGTAAGGCATGTCACATCATACATTTCAGCCCTC
Source organism: Mandrillus leucophaeus (assembly GCF_000951045.1). Taxonomy (NCBI): domain Eukaryota; kingdom Metazoa; phylum Chordata; class Mammalia; order Primates; family Cercopithecidae; genus Mandrillus; species Mandrillus leucophaeus. Next base: position 6,350,354 of record NW_012109808.1, on the reverse strand, counting down.
TTTTCCAAAAACAGTGAGGTTTCCTGAGATGTCAGATATTTAATTTAGAAAAGTCTAACCTTAGAAATTGAGGTGAGGAGAATTCAGGCAAAAAGGAAAACTTTAGGAGAAATTAAATTTTATTTTCACATTTTAGAAATAATATCTTCTCGTAAAAGCAAGAATTTTGGCTTGATAGAACTAGTATTCTTAGGTAAGATAAGGCCTAGCCTAAAGAATATAGACCAAGGAATCCTAATGGCCAAACTGGAATTAAATTAGCCATCCTCTTGCCAAAATGCATCCATCCAAGTTGGCATCAATACAGGAAAAGTAAAATAGGTTTAAGGAAAAAGAGAAATAGTAGAAACCAAGCCAGAGTAAGAGGAAGGTAATGAAGTGGAAAATTTTATTTGAATAGATCTCCAAAGTCAAAAGAGATAAACATAATAATGATACTGACGTCTTATCTTATTTCCTTTGTTTTTCCTAAGGGCTTTTGTTTGTTGCTTAGTTTGGTTTTTAACTTTCTCCCTTCTCTACTCAAATTCAGAAATAAGATAAAGTAGGGAACACAGAGAGTTTTTGGATGATTAATGATATTGTGGACACTGTATACACTGGGATTGAATCAAGAGACGCAGGAATGTATTTTTTAATCATCTTAATTTATAATCTTACAATCAGTTCACAAATGATAAAAAATTTTAGCTGAATGGGAAGTAAGAGGTGATCTAATTTAATTCTATCATTTTCAGATGAAGAAACAAATTCTAGAGGGTTCATGTAAATCAACCATTATTGAGGTGATAATTAGTAATGGGCTAGATTGAGCTAATACAGATACAGTGCATTGTCTACTCTGTCAGCTTCTACACAAGGGCTTATGCCAGTTACAAGCTGGGTGACTTTAAGCACCTTTCAGAAGGTAAATTTCCCTCCCTGAGAAGTGAAGATTTTAATAATGTCTAACTCATAGGGTTGTTGTGAGGATTAGCTGAGTCCAGTGCAACTAATATGCAGGAAAAAGCACATAGTGAGCACACAATAAACATCTTTTACCCTCATCCAGTCTCTACCTTTTAATTCACAGATACCTAGACTTTCCTTCCAAGGACAACTAAGTATGCTCGGACCTTTTCTGATCAGTTATATAAAGTGAAAGCAACGAACTGACTATCTCATTCTCCCAGAGCTTTTTCGATAACTAACTTTCTCCTTCATCACATAAAAATTGTAGGTTTGTGTCTACCACCTTTCTTCTCTCTTCACATTTTACACATTGTTCTCAGACGAATTTCTCTAACTTAAAGTGCTAATTATGAAATTTCCCTGCTAAGAAATGTTTCAGGGACACCTGTACTATCTATAGATAAAATCCGCACTCTGTAGGCAGGCATTCAGAGCTTTTTACAACATGGTCCAATCTATTTTTCCTATCTTGTTATTTATTTATTCTTCCTTCCTTCATTAAATGAGTTATTCATAAGATACTATACGGCCAGGCACAAAGATACACTGAAAACCAGGATCTACTTTTCTAAAATCTTTCAAACTAGTGAAAGACCTAATCCTTCCCCAGAAACATATAATAATTGCTTACCTACCTACTTTAAATTATGTGACTTTCTCTGTCTAGAATGCCCTGCCTTCTATATACACATGACTGAATCTTGTAATCTCATCTACAATGTATCTTTCAATTAGGATTCTGTGATTCCTTGCAGCTAGTGGACTTCCTTTTTACTTTTTCGTATAGCATGTAAAAATTATTTTTTAAAATTATAGTTAACCATGTGCATTTATTAGTCTTTGCTAAACCTTTGCTAAAGGTGTGTGTCTGAATGATCTGTATGTATTCCATAATGCCTGCCATCATTGCTCTGCAAATAGAAGAACAAAAAAAGAGAAAAAGAAAGAAAAGACTGTTGAATGAGTATTTGCATGGATTGCCTCCATTACTGGTATTGCCATTCAAAGATATCTTATCAGAGAATTAACTTAATGGCATAAAGATAAAACAGGCCTGGTAAGTATTGGTGAGTGGGGAATGAACTGGGAATTTTGAGAATTTGTATAGGAGTACTTTGCATTAACAAAAATTCTCTCCTTGACCGAACTCTAGTCAGTCTTTCCTGATCTCTCTTCTCAACTAAACCCTGACTTGGACTTCTATGTTCATCTCTGCATTACTCTGTTTTTGCAAGAATCCTGCAGAGTCAGTTTAGTGAAAATCCCCCCCACCCCACCCACCTTTGGTCTGACCACTCTTGATATCTGATAGCTCAGACCTGCCTTCAGCAAAAGTTTTACTAAGTCAGCTTAACAAAGAATTACTCTACCTCTTAGTAATTTTCCATCTACTAACTCCTCACCTTGCTCCTTGGCTACAAACTGTCTTTTCCTTACTGTACTTGGTGTTGAGCTCAACCTCTCTCTCTTACCATAAGACCCCATTGCAACAGCCCTCTTTGAATAAAATCTTCCTTACTATTTTTGACAAGTGCCATTAACAATTTTTCATTTAACAGTAAATTAAACTTTGTATTTGATCTGATAAATGTTCTGTTGCAGGAATCTGAGTAAAATTTGATATCACCATTAACATAATAAATATACTATTTACACATTTTACAAATATTATTTAATATTATCTGTTCTCTCATTCAAAAACATCTCAAAAAATGACTTCCAATGCCTTTGCATTAGGGTAATATCTAGAAAGAATGACATGATTATGAGGTCAGAAAAAGAAAGTGTACTTCATAAATATAGTGTAGCCACCATATCTTGGAAATTAAAGCTAAACCATAAATCCAAAAGCACAAGTGATAAAAACCTAAGGGCAGCTGAAAATTCAACCTTGCCAACTCCTTATGAGATTAGTTACGCCACCACATACAATAGCCAAAGCCCTTAGTTGGCAAATAATTAATGAGAAAATCTTTCAGTTCAATAACAATCACGACGATAGACTTAAAAAGAATCAAGAGAAAAACCATGTTTATCTGACTTAACTGTAAACTCAATACTGTAAAATGGAATTTAGATAAAAACATATGACTGAATGTGTAATCATAACTTTAGGTGCTGTATATGTAGGTTTAAGATTGGAAGGAGTTGTTTTGGTTTTGATTAGATCTTAATTATTTTGAAGTTATTTTAAGTCATTTCAAATAATTTTATTTTTAAATTCTGTGCTTATTCTACGTTGTGTAGTTCCTGGGAACCACGTGAGACACTCTTAGCAGTTAATGGGAAAAACATCTGTGTTGCTTGAGTCTTTATTGTCTTTTTTTTTTTCTTTCTTATCACTATTCAATAATTCTGTAGTAAATGTTTTTGCTTATCTTTAAAGCCAGAGACTTGTTGGTACTACCACACAGCTGCAAAGGCAAACACTATCGGATACTTGTCAAAGCATTTCAGTCTTAAACACAGTAAGAAAATTGTAAAGACAAGCCATTCCAAACACTAAAAAAATCAAACCTTTCCTTTAAAGGGTTTCTTAAGAGTGGGGAAAAAAGCAACTTTATAGTGTTTATAATTAATTAGCTGATTGCTTAAGAGACAATTGGATTTTTTAACTCTAGGAAATAGTTGGGTTACATTTTAAATTCCTCCAATATGCAACTTCACTATAAAAAAGTTTCTAAAGGAAACTAGAAAAAAAATGTGTTGGTCTAAATTCCAAGAACTATCTGAATTTGTGCAGAGAGAAGGTTTGGCCATTTTTTTTTTTTTAAGGCCATGTGGTAATAGCATTACAGCTTGCAAAGGCAGACGTTGGGATGCTTGGAGAAAAAGAAAACATTTGCTGTATCATGAGAGGAAACCATGCAGTCTGCTGTGGACAGGAGGGTCAAAAGGCTTCTCCAGAATTGTTTGACCTTTAGAATGTCAATAAACTCCTCAGGATAAAAGGTGTACATAAACATAAGACTTACTATCGTGACTTCCAATTCCCAGTCTTCTATAGCTCAGAAGATTATTGTGAAAAGTGAAAGAACCAAGTGAAGGACAAAGCCTCTCTAAATTTCAAGACTCTGGAGAAGGGATGAATTTACTGTCAGAGATTTCAACATAACAAAGATTGTGTCTGACTACATTGAGGAAATGACACGAGAAAAGAGTATGGTGAACACAGATGGGTCTCCTTTAGTCGACTTCTGTATCAAGTGAATCTGTTGGATGTGCGTTTTTTGACCCTCTAAACTTGGAAAAGTATGGTTTAGTGCCACTGTGCAAGTTCATTTTTTTCAAACCATTAATGTAGAAATTGAACTAAGAGAACCAAGTGACATTATTTGAACACTGATTGTTTTTCCCCAACACCATAAGGGAGCTTAGTTCAATTTAGAGAAGATGAAATTGAAGAGCACTTAAGGAAACTGCTAATAAATGGAGGTAGCAGAATTCAAACCAAGTTCACTTGAGTTCAGACAGGGTACTTTTCAAAGAGCATTCTGGAGAGTGGATCTAGAAAAATACACTTCACTATAGATAAACAACTGACTGTGATAGAGTATTTGTTGAAGTGTCAGAAATTCAACACAAACAAAGAAAAAGTGGGACTGTGTAAGAATTTTAGGGGTAAATTTGACTTTAGGTAAGTCTGGATCCAGGGGCTTCTATGATATTATTAAGGCGTTGCTTCTGTGTTTCTCACAGAGTCTGTGATTGTGCTGTTATTTTTTCAAGGAAGTTTTTTTCTGTATGGCAAGGAATATGTCATCTGGCAGCCTAGATTCACATCCCCCAGTTACAGTACCACAAAGAAAAAAGAAATTTCTCTCCCCCAATGTCCGTACATCAATACAATACACAATGCTTCAATTCCACCAGCTCACTCCTTTGGCTCTGGAAGGAATGTGTAAGAAAACATCGTGGACAACCAGGCTAGATATCAATTTATCCAAATCCAACATATTTCATTACCTGCTCTTTGAAAATGGAGTTAGGCCCTTTCAATACATTTCCTTTGCCAGCTGGCTTTGTCAGTAGAGAGCATGGAATAAACAGTGCAGGTGAAGGAGGCTATCCTTTCTTGTTCTGTTGCTAGCTCAGCAGGCTTCCGCAGCGTGCAGCTTTTCTAGCACCCAGATCTTGCAACACATGTAGTTCCACCAGTCCTCAGCTCTTTCAGCACAGATAACTTTTCCAGCACCCAGCTCTGGAGGACTCAGTGGCTGGGCATTTCCATGAGTATTTTTCTTGGTAAATTTCTCTTTGTTTCTTTAGGCCTCAGATTCGCTAGTTGTAAAATGGTGTAATGATATGACCCATCTTGTAGCTTTGAGAGGATCAACTTAATTTACACAGGCAAAGGACTTAGAACACTTGGAAACCCTATTTGTGTTTGCTACTTTTGGAAAGTATTTCTCATAGAAGAGAAAGACTTGGACTAAAATGAGGATCAAAGTCATATTAATCTGATTATTAGAAGAGGTAACATTTTTCTTGTTGTTCCTCAAAGTGGTAAAATGAAATATATCAGTTATCACTTTATCTAAATAAAACATACTTCATTACCTGCTTATGTGTAAAATAATTTAGCCAAGTGGTGACCCACATAGAAGCCTTCGTTTGACTAAGGAAACACAGCCAAGAATTCAAAATACAAGCTAGAGGTAGTGGGAAATAAGTGAGAAAAGTGCCATTTCGTTCTTCTTCTGCCCATTGTGTCTAAGGTGATATTTGCTTTTCCTTTTGTGTGAAAAATGAATTTCAATATTTAAAACGAAAAGTCAATCAATATTTTATCATGTGTTTTACCAGAGAATATCTCTGTCTAAGTGTGTTTTAAATTTTGTCAGTGTTTGGTGTTTAGTTCAACTTCTAAGTAAATTTGTCATTCAACTTGTCATCTTGGAAAGAAGTAGCTCATTTATTTTCTGTAACGTAAGTCTTTTTTTTTTTATTTTAATATCAGAGATTACTGCTGCCTAAAGACAAAAATGACAGGCTAAAATGATGAAAACTTAATGCTATTCAAAAGAAATAACTTCTGTTTTCTGAAGACAAAATAAATTTTCTTCCACAGCTTTGGCTGGAGAAGGTGTAAGAAGATTAAATCACCCTTTATGGACACAAGGAAGCCTTGCTAGATACATAGCTGTACAGTAATGTAACTTCATACCTCATAAATCATAATATAAAACATCCACTATTTTAAATTGCCCCATTAAATAATTAAGTTTGACTTAAGGAGCAAGTCACACCTCATTCTGGAGGAACTCCAGCATAGACAGGCTAAATGTTTGTTTAGTGAATACCTATCTTTACTGAGATAACAACTTTCAACAGTTAAGACTGTGTGCTAGTGAGTATTTTTATTCACTTGAAGTAGTTCAGACAATGGTTTAAATAAAATTACTTAGGGGCTTATAATTTCCCTTAATTAATTATGACTTAAGAAGAAAGCATTTTTCCATAGAACTAAAAATTTACAAAAAGATTGGTCAAATGTTTTGCTGCTTCTCTTTGCAGATTCATCATCAAAATGACAGACTAGATGACGATGAAAACTTAGAATCATCTAGGTTTGCAGACTTCATTTTTTTAAACTATAGAGATGTTTGTTTTTGCAAATGAAATCTTATTCACAGAAGATATTCATATATGGCATAAAACTGTGGCTTTATTGCAGACTGCTGAGAAATCCATTGTGGAAACCATTGACATCCCACTACCTTACTCATTTTTAGTTCTGGACAACAGGGTTTGATGAGTTCCAGAGTTTTTCTCATTAATTTTCTTAAATATTTCATTTCATTTCATCCATCTTAACTGCTGATGTTGAAGCAAGGTAACTGCCTATCCAATGAGCTCTCTAAGAGCTAAAAAAACATGTTGACAACAGACTTTTCTTGCAATTGAGGTTCAGTGTTTATGTTCATGACAAACATATGTGTTACTCACTGAATCTTAAAATGTGCAAAAGCTCTTGACCTTTCTTAGTCAACCTTCGCATTATCTTTCAAGGGAGGACCTGGATTTACCTTGGATGCACTTTTGTGGGAATCACCACACCAACATTGATGTCACCAACTGAAGCAACCACTTCAAATAATGGAGACCTTAATGCCTCCCTCTCTATTCCAGTATTAGGAGGAGGACATTCCAGAGGGAGTGGTTAAAATGATGTAACTTTTCACTCTTTCAATACTTTAATTAGTATTTGTTTCACCACTTATTTTTCATTGATCCAGCAGGCATTTATAATATATCTTATTTGGTTGAGAATATTAAGCCAGCAGTTCTATACATAAACTCGTATGCAAACTCCACAAGAAAGAGACCAGATCTATTTCTGACAACAACTATTTTATCAGGCACAGAGTCTGAAATGTGATGAGCACTTAATAACTATTTATTAAACAAAGAAACACATGTTTCAAGGAGGTAGAGCCTAGGGGAGCAGTAGCAGACACACACAAAAATTTAAGGGTTTTTTTTGTCCCAAAGGAAAGTGTGTGCATTCAAATCCTATGTAATCCCCCAGGAACCCTATGAACTTTATTAAACTTTATTACCACTTTACCCATGAAAGAACTAAAGTTCTTTACGTTTATGTGACTTATCCACATTCACATACTAGGACAAGAACCTAAGTGGGTCTGAACAGAGAGATACGGTCCATCTTGCTTTAGCACAGTTGTTCCTCAAATACTTTGAAGGAAATATACCATTTATAATTGAAACAAACCAATATGTGATAGGACATAAATTAACTAACCATTTTTAGCATACGGCAGAAGACTTTAAACATATTTGGTATGCATTAGTTTCCTCCAGGCTATATTCATAGTTCTCCACCACTTAGTTTCTTTCTGTGAAACAACCTGAGGAGCACTGACTATACTTCATTGTCTCTTGCTAACGTAAAATGTGAAAATGTACCCTCTCAGGATTAAATGCAAGATATTCAGATCATGGAGCTGAAGTGCTGCATATGTGCACAATTTGCAATCCCATTAATAGGTAGTCCTTCAGAGTCTGTTTAGGGAACACTTGGGGAAGATTAGCAAGAGATTATGCTTTCTACTCTTCAGGATCTCACATATTCAGGTCAGGGCATGAGGAAAGACACTGAAATTAGGTTATCCCAATTCCTTCCTTCTAAACCTACTTTGGATCCTGTAGTTCTGGTTATGTTGACTGCTTCTACATTTTGTTTACCAGAGTTCCAAGGGACTAGAGGATGAGACACGTAAACAGAGACAAAAGGCCATTTGTAAAACTTACGCATAATGGTATGCAACACATACTTAGATGTTCCTATAACTACAATGATGGATTGAAGCCATTTCCAAACAGTGTTCCGTAATGAGTCATTTTTCTGTGAGAAAATCAACAACACAGTGAGAATGATACGGTTTGACTGTGTCCGCACCCAAATCTCTTTTGAATTGCACCTCTCATAATTCCCACATGTGGTGGGAGGGACCCAGTGGGATATAATTGAATCAGGGGGGAGGTTTCCCCGTACTGTTCTTATGGTAGTGAATAAGTCTCACGAGATCTGATGGTTTTATAAGGGGAATCCCCTTTCATTTTTTTCTCATTCTCTCTCTTGCTTACTGCCAGTGTAAGACATGCCTTTCACCTTCTGCCATGATCATGAGGCCTCCCCAGTCATGTGAAACTGTGAGTCCATTTACCCCCTTTTTCTTTATGAATTACCTAGTCTCAGGTATGTCTTTATCAGCAGTGTGAAAACAAACTAATACAGTAAATCGGTACCAATAGAGTGGGGTGCTGCTGTAAAGATACCTGAAAATGTGGAAGTGACTTTGGAACTGGGTAACAGGCATAGGTTGGAACACTTTGGAGGGCTCAGAGAACAGGAAGATATGGGCAAGTTTAGAACCTCCTAGAGACTTTTTGAATGGCTTTGACAAAAATGGTGATAGTGATATGAACAATAAGGTCCAGGAGGAGGTGGTCTCAGATGGAGATAAGGAACTTCTTGAGAACTAGAGTAAAGGTCACTCTTGCTATACAAAGAGACTGGCAACATTTTGCCCCTGTCCTAAAGATCTGTGGAACTTTGAACTTGAGAAAGATGATTTTAGGTATCTAAGGGAAGAAATTTCTAAGCAGAGAAGCATTTAAGAGAAATCAAAGCATAAAAGTTTGAAAATTTTGCAGCTTGATGATTCAGTAGAAAGGAAAAGTCCATTTTCTGGGGAGAAATTCAAGCCAGCTGCAGAAACTTGCAGAAGTAAAAAGGAGTCAAATGTTAATTGCCAAGACAATAAGAAAAATGTCTCCAGGGAATATTAGAGGTCTTTATGGCAGCCTATCCCATCACAGGCCCAGAGGGAGAGGAGGAAAAAATTGTTTCATGGGCTAGGCCCAGGACCCTCCCTGCTGTGTGCAGCCTAGGGACTACACTGCATCCCAGCTGCTCCAGCCATGACTAAAAGGGGCCAAGGTACAACTCAGTCTGTTGCTTCAATGGTGCAAGCCCCAAGCCTTGGCAGCTTCCATGTGGTGTCAAACTTGTGGGTGCAGAGAAGTCAAGAATGGAGGATTGGGAACCTCTGCCTAGATTTAAGAAGATGTAGGGAAATGCCTGGATGTCCAGGCAGAAGTTTGTTGCAGTGATGAGGACTTCATGGAGAACCTCTGCTAGCACAGTGCAGAAGGGAGCTGTGGGGTGCAAGTCCCCACACTTAGTCCCCACTGGAGCACTGTCTAGTGCAGGTATGAGAAGAGGGTCACCATCCTCCAGATCTCAGAACAGTAGTTCCACTGACTGCTTGCACTGTGTACCTAGAAAAGCTATAGGCACTTAACACCAGCCCATGAAAGCAGCCAGGAGGGAGGATGTACCCTGCAAAGCCACAGAAGCAGAGCTGGCCAAGACCATGAGAACCCACCTCTTGCATCTGTGTGACCTGGTTGTGAGACATGGATTCAAAGGAGATCATTTTGGAGCTTTAAGTTTTGATGGCCCTGCTGGATTTCAGACTTGCATGAGGCCTTTAGCCCCTTTGTTTTGGCCAATTTCTCCCATTTGAAATGGGTATATTTATCCAATACCTGTACTCCCATTGTACCTAGAAAGTAACTAGCTTGCTTTTGATTTTACAGGTGGATAGGCAGAAGGGACTTGTCTTGTCTCAGATGAGACTTTTGGACTGTGGACTTTTGGGCTAATGCTGAAATGAGTTAAGACTTTGGGGGATTGTTGGGAAGGCATGATTGATTTTGAAATATGAGACATGAGATTTGGGAGGGACCACGGGTGAAATGATATGGTTTGTCTGTGCCCCCACCCAAATATCTTCTTGAATTGTAGCTCCAATAATTCCCATGTGTGTGGGAGAAAGCTGGTGGGAGATGGCTGAATCATGGGGGTGGGTCCCACACACGTTCTCATAGTAGAACAAGTCTCATGTGATCTGATGGTTTTATAGGGGAAACCCCTTTCACTTGGCTCTCATTCTCTCTCTTGCTTGCCCCCAATGTAAGATCTGCCTATAACCTTCTGCCATGATTGTGAGACCTCCCCAGCCCGTGGAACTGTGAGTCCATTAAGCCTCTTTTTCTAGATGAATTACCCAGTCTCAGGTATGTCTTTAGCAACAGCAAGAAAACAGACTAATACAGAGAAGATTCATGACCAGTACTCTCAGTTTGTGAACCTCCATCAACTCAGCAGACCATCAAAGTCTCATCTACTTCAATGGCAAACAATGCGTATCTCATGTTGAACAGGATGGAAGCCTGCCTCATAAAAGAAGGCATTACATTAGGATCTGGTTTGTGCTGTAGGAGCTTACATAGAGCCTCAAAATGGAAACACACTGAACTCAGCCATGGAAAGCCTCGTGGAACAGGCTTTGTATCGGTTGAAGACAAGAGATAAGAGAAGATTAATGTTTCTACTCATGTACAAAGGTACTTTTGTGTTGATATTGCTTATATACAGGTGGATGCCATGGCAGGAAAGCAAAGATTTTGACCTGTGCTGCCCAATATGGCAGCCATTAGCCACATATGTCTACTGAGCACCTGAAGTATGATTAGTACAACATATCAAAAAGGAAAATACATCAGATATACTAGGTTAAATACAACATATTACGGCAATTTATTTTACCTATTTCTTTTAACTTTTTAAACTGTGGTTTCTAGTGAATTTAAAATTGCACTGTGATTCACAGTATATCTCTAGTAAACAGGGATGCTCTAAATTATAAAGTATGTGTATGCAATTGTGGCATTTGCTAAGTTAGAAGTTTAAGCCATCACTGGAGAACTGAGCCAGGCACATAATATACTTTCCAAATTTTGAGTGTAAAAAGGGGACTATTAGAAACTATGACAGAACAATAGGCATAAATTAGGATCTGGGGTTCCATTCTGTTCCACATAAGATAAAAATTTTGACTTTCGAATCATTCAGACAGTCCCTAGCAATCTGGGGCATTTGCTTCCTGTCAATAAGTCAGGCTTACAATAAATGTTAACTTTCCCAACCAAGAGAACTAATTAACAGCAGCGTATGATCAACTCTATTTTTTTCACCATTGTAAACTTAGCACACTGCTGAATGAATATTTGTTAACTGAATGAGTGATTGAATGGACACAATTACTTCATTTTCCAGGCATTTGATGATGTGAGTTTGTATTGTTATGTTCTCATTATTTTTGCATTTAGAACAGATTATTCAAGGGTTTACTTCATTTTTAAAATTATTATGTGACTTAACATAGCTTTTTTTTAAATAAATCTTTCTAAAATGTTTATGTTCAGTTTAATTTTTTGTTTTGCATTTTATTTCTCAGTCTAATAAGTAATAGCAATTACTTGGAAAAAATCTAAACCTTATTAATTTGTAAATATTGTGATTCTTATATGCTTTTAAATGTTTTAATATTGGGTATGAAATTAACACGATAATGTCAAGCCTGAATTAATTTGTTAACTAAAATCATAAGGCTGTCTTTGAACTCTCACAGGTGAAATTCTCTTGAATATTATACATATTTAAATTATCCAGTATGCAAGTTGCTTTACTTTTTCATCATCTTAGAAATTTCTGTACTTGTTTCTAAATCTTCCCAGGCCTGAAAGTTACTTACTCTTAGGGACATTATTATGTCATTGTAAAGGATTTTGAGGAATACCTTTTCAAACTGATTTTGTAATGAAGATATCAACTGGGTTGCTGACTGATTTCTTTCAACCAGCATTGATGGGACACATTAGCCTTATGAAGAGTCAGTGCAGTGAATCCGTCTGTGCCAATGGGTTTTGATATCATTGTCCTTATAGTTGTGTAGTTCACTCTTAGGATTGGTTACAAAATTGTGAAACCCAGTCCAAAATAAAAATATAGGACTTCTTTTCAAAACTTCTTAAAAATGTCAAGACCATGACAACAGAATGTTATCTTATTTTATGTATGTATGTATGTATGTATGAATGTATGTATGTATGTATTTTGAGATGGGGTCTTACACCCAGGTCTGAGTGTTGTGGCACTATCTAAACTCCCTGCAACCTCTACCTCCCAGGCTCAAGCGATCCTCCCTCCTCAGCCTCCCGAGTAGCTGGGACCACAAGCACATGCCACCATGACTGGCTAAACTTTTGTATTTTTGGAAGAGAAGGGGTTTTGCCATGTTCCCCAGGCTAGTCTTGAGTTCCTGAGCTCAAGCAATCAGCCTGCCTCGGCATCCCAAAGTTTTGGGATTACAGATGTGAGCCATGGTGCCTAGCAACAGCAGAACTTTAAATCAATGCAATGCCCTACGAAGTATGGGGCAATGCTCTACTAAACGAGGGATCTTGCGTATGTGCATAGGTTGCAGGTTCTGTTCATGTTCTTGTCCAGATTAAAATTCTGCAGCTAACACGTTAGCTGCTTGATTAAGTTTAATATTTAATTGGCTCCTAAGTGACTCAAGTGTATTTTCACTGATCTCTAAAATCCTCTGATTAGGAGAGAATATTGATTTTGTTTTGTTTTGTTTGGGTAGCATTTTCTCTAGTTGACCACACATAATTTCCAACTATAAAGCTATCTAACTATTATGTGTTTTTCATATTTTTTTTCTCACTATATGGTCACAGTTTTAATGCCATTCTTTTCATAGGACTGACATCTCTCCTTGTTTCAGGCTTTCATTGTGGCAAAAGTTCTGAAGAAAGTCTGAGAATGGTTGATCTAGTTCCTGGCTTTAATGGCCTCTTTTCTTCACCTCCGTCCCTTATTGTCTCTGTTCTTTTCCTGTTTTCCTTCATGTCTTCCTGCAAATGTGCATTGAATATACCCTACCTTACAAGTACCATGCAAGGTACTAGACGGAAATTCTTACTTTTGAGAGCTGATTCAAATATTTAGTACATGAAATTTTAAGGCTATTTCTTTACATTTTAACTATAACATATATAAAATTCTCAATTTAAAAAAAAAAAACCTTTCTAATCCCCCAAAGTGGAATTTAGAATACATTGTATTCTCTCTTGATGAGTCGAACTTAATACAGAAACCTAGACATGAAAAATATTTAAAAAAATAAGTAAATGTTTTAATGCTACCTCCTATGTTTGCAAAACTAACTTTGGGAGAAATGGGCTACCATTTTTTAAAGAATGGAGTTGGACACTGTGGTATCTCCCAAATTCAGGGAAGGACTAGCATCTCATGGTTGGGAAGAAGAAATGATAGAAGAGAATCATGAATATCTTACTGATAGTCTGCAGCAACTTGTGGAACTTTGCAACAGTCACATCAGGTAAGGAGATAGACAGTCATTTTACAAATACCAAGGCAACAAACTAGAGTCAAATCAAATTCTCCAGAGCAGGAGTCTTCAAGCATCCAACAGGGCTGGTAGGTGGTATCTGACCTAACTGGAGATTGTCTGCTTAAATACTTTGATGTGCATCAGGAAAAGAACTATCTTTCTAGGCAAAAAAAAAAAAAAAAAAAAAAAATGTAGAGCTGCAAGCTAGACACTTTCTTCCATTCCAAATATAGCACTGGGACCTACAGTATGATCAGATATTAGAATCACCTAGTTTTCACTGAAAAGCTTTAATTTCAAGTAGCCAAAGAAAGAAATTCTTATTTCATTGTGATATTTGCTAGGAGAGACCTAAACCCTATCCCAACTTGATTTTACAGGGATTTTTCCAGAGAACTTTTATTTTCTAACACATTTTATGTACACATGGTATGTGATTTGGATATTGAACTTAAAACCAAGTAATGGAATTAGATCTGTCTGTCATTATTATGTTTATTATTATTTATATGATGATGAACTATTGGCATTGAATTTTTTTTTTTTTTATTTGAAACAGAGTCTCACTCTGTTACCTAGACTAGAGTGCAGTGGTGCAATCTCGGCTCACTGCAACCTCCATCTCCTGGATTCAAGCTATTCTCCTGCCTCAGCCTCCTTAGTAGCTAGGATTACAGGCGTGTGCCACCACACCCAGCTAATTTTTGTATTTTTAGTAGAGACGGGGTTTTGCCATGTTGGCCAGGCTGGTCTCAAACTCCTGACCTCAGTGATCTGCTGCCTCGGTCTCCCAAAGTGCTGGGATTACAGGTGTGAGTCACCGCTCCTGGACAGTATTGATTTTTTTAACTTTCAAATTCTACTACAATAGGATAATATCAGGCAAGTTTATGCAGCATATCTAGGTTAATTCCTAATTCTTCTTAGTAATTAGTAAATAACTATTGTCACATGCATAATTGTAGAGAGATAAAGGGCTCGTTATACTACGCAAGGAGGTGAAGTGAATTGACAATCTCTATTCTTTATGTATAATCTTAATCCTCATTGGAGTTTTTAATTTTGCTATTAAACTGAGAATACACCTATTATTACTTAAAGAACAGTTAATTGAATTAAAAACAAAACTAAAATAATGATTACTTTTTAAAAGTCAATTTAAAAAATTAGACTCAAACATCTCCAAAGCTTTACCATTCTCACATTTAACTTGTGACAGAATTACTACCAGATGACTTATGGTATCAGGTGTTTTCTTCAGTAGAATCTCATCCAAGCACTGGTGTGATTCAAGGGATGGGATCAGATTTGATCTACAAGATCATTTTAGTGACCTCAGTAACTAAGAGGAATGTACAAATTCATATGCAAAATGTTGGTGGGAAATGGTGATGAGAGTTGTTACAGTTATATGGGTTTACCAATATTTTGTCCCATATAGTCCCATTGATCTGCTCTCACATTGTTTTTAAAACATGAAAGAATTTGGATTATTAGTTAAATAATGTAATTAATCATATTGGTCTGCATCATCCTGTAAGGTTGGAAGTATAATTTATCGTATCTTTCACTAATTTGAAATTAAATATTTTTTCTAACTCATGGTTATGTTAAAACCCAATTTAGGGAAGACATGGTGCTTTTCAAATATGTCATCAGGCTGTAGCATGGTAAGTTGAGTCCACCTGTCACAGATTGTCTGGAATACAATTGGGTGAGATCTTGTAGCAAGAATGAAATTCATCTTGTCGCCATTGGAGAAGTCTATCAAAGTCTCCATTTGTTTCACTATATCCTCGTCTGATCAAATCTACTTAAATCTAAAATTTTCTAATTCCAAGGAATGACATGATGACAGGAAACAGCTGGTAAAAGGCCCCAAGATACCTTATGCTCTTTCATGTAATTACAGGCAGTTTTCTAAGAATATTCAAAGGGATTACTTACAATTATAGTTCATTAAGATATCATAGATTTTCCTCCCAGAGTGGATAGTCAAAATTCATAACATTCTTATTGTGGAGATATTAATACTAAATTTTTCTGCAGAAACAAATTACAAAAACATCTAAAGAAGCATAAATTTAACTCTTAGACACATTTTTTTCATGTAGTCAGTAAAAAATTATTATAAAGCTGAGATTGCATGTATGAAAATTGAAAAACTCAGAGCCAACCACCATAACACACACCCAATCAGTCAAAAGTCTTTTTCTTTTCTACAAATGGCGTTGCATGTTATGTATTACCTCCGGTGATTTTTACATCGTCCATATAAGGTGGCACTGATTGATATTTTACTTGATAAAACTCAAACATAGCCTTTTAAATTTATTTTCACATGGTAACAGGTATAGTCAGTAGAAATGAAGCCAGATTTTCTCAAATGAAATTCAATTTCTTATTTTCTTGTCCTTTAATAAGGAATAAAAAAATAACAGCTTTTTCAAAAGTCATCTTTGTGGTAATAGAATGCCCTTTAGTGCTGTGCATGGAATGGCTTAGTAGGTGTTTCTATTGATTGGATTTTGTAAATAATTTTATTAAAATGTACTCTTATTGTTATCTTTACAAACCATGACAACCTTATATAAAATTCAGTGAGGAAGAAAAGGCTTATCTTAATTCAATTTTATCTAAGACTAAATGTAGATGGACCAAATAGAATAGACCTTTGCCTAATTGTTGTTAAGTATTTCATACTTTAATAAGATTCAATGTTGCTTTCTGAAGGCAAAACTATATCTTCTATTGATATACAAGTTGCATTTTGTAGTATCATAAACTCATTGAGCATTGCCTGTCACTAAATGGATATATGTAGCATCATGAGAAAAGACAGAAATGTATTATGCTTCAGTACAATGTTCAATATTTGGGTGACAAGTATTCTAGAAGCTTAGTCCCCGTTATCATGTAATATACTCATGTAACAAGTATGCATATGTACCCCTGAATCTAATATTTAAAAAAATTAAATTTTGAGCTACCAAAAGGAATGAATTATGTATACTTTAATTAAGAAAAAAGTCACATAAAAAACAAATGGTGAGATTGTATAATGCTTAAATTTTATCAATCACCTTAGAAGAGAGTATTTTGGTAATTTGAGAAATAGCTGTCAAGCAAAGACATTTAGTTCAAAGTAACGAAGTGACTCCAACTAGCTTATGCTAAAAAGGGAGAAAATATTAGAATGCATGGAGCTTGTCTTATACAATCATAGGTCAGGAAACATACTGTCATTTTTGAAAAGGCAAAATTCCTGACTATCATCATCTTTTTATATTTGCTGGCTTTCCCTTACTGATGACCAGTTTGTCTCTGCTTCTCTGTAGCCATGACTACAAAAGAGCCACTGACATTAAGCAACCAGAAAAGAATAACTGGCATTTCTGATTCTCATTTTAAAAGTACTTGAAGAAATAATATTACTGAACAAATTTAGTAGTGTTTTCTTTCCCCCATTATCTAACAGGAAATTTCAGAATTGCATATGAAGAACATGATGACTGACCAGGCGTTGTTCCCATGGTATAGAGCAAAAAGAAGATCTCCAAAGGTATTTATGGAATAGGTAGACATCTCCGAAAGTATCTATTATTACGTAGTATTCTCTAAATTGCAAAATTACTCTGGGTCAGTTGTCTTTCCTGCTTTCAAGGAAAGTATTTTTTTACTCAAGCTCAAATTTAATGCCACCCACAAGAGAAAGTGTTTCATTTCTGTTTTTTGTTTTTGTTTCATTTATTTATTTATTTAGTACCCTTCACCTGAGAATACTAATCTGTACTACATTTTAAAAACTATATAAAAGTTAATTAGCATTTGGCTCATTTAGTAAAATATAATATCCTAATGCATATGCAAGGAATTATAGGGAATTTTTAAAAAAAGATTCAGGCAAGAATTTTTTTTCCTTCAAATATTTGTTCATTCTAAGTGATGTTCTCTTATAAGTATACTAGATGTGATTGATTCAGTGCTCGCTATCATCATTTACACCCTGTGGATGGTAGGTCAATTGCAGACAGCTAGTTAGCTCTCCAATATTCAATCTTCCCTTCATCTTGAGGAACAGGATTTCGTATTGTTGGAGGTGCCAATGAGTCTGCCTGAAATATTGCTTTCTGTGCCTGCTTTGCAGACAGGGATGGCCAATGTAATGGGAACACAGGTTGGGGGTGGTATTTCTGGGAAGAATTTTTCACAAGAGGCCTCACTGAGGCTGCCATTTTGGCCACGCCTAACTAACTGATTCTGAACTTTCCCTCTTGCTATCCAAGACTATGAAACTCACCACCCCAAACTGATAGCATTACAAAAATGTGTCAGGCAGCTTTTATAAATTATTGGACACTAGGGGAAATAGGCCTGTGGGGTTTTGAGAGAGAAGACAAAGGAAGTGGTTGCTGCATTTCCCCAAGCTCTCTGAATGGGGACATTTTTTTTTTTTTTGAGATGGCATCTTGCTCTGTCACCCAGCCTGGAGTGCAGTCGCATGATCTCGGCTCACTGCACCTCCACCTCGCCGGTTCTAGCAATTCTCTGCCTCAGCCTCCCAAGTAGTTAGGATTACAAGCACCCGCCACCACACCTGGCTAATTTTTTTTTTTTTTTTGTAGAGATGGGGTTTTACCATCTTGGCCAGGCTGGTCTTGAACTCCTGACCTCGTGATCCACCAGCCTCAGCCTCCCAAAGTGCTGGGATTATAGGTGTGAGCAACTGTGCCCAGCCATGGGGACACTTTTT
Organism: Mandrillus leucophaeus; assembly: GCF_000951045.1. Taxonomy (NCBI): domain Eukaryota; kingdom Metazoa; phylum Chordata; class Mammalia; order Primates; family Cercopithecidae; genus Mandrillus; species Mandrillus leucophaeus. Next base: position 6,331,850 of record NW_012109808.1, on the reverse strand, counting down.
TACTGTGGTGCAGAGAGTTGGAGCTCAAGTAGCATGGTAGTATCCCTGACTTGAGGAGGCAGAGACGGGAATTTCAGCCTCATCTAGTGCTCAATTTGGAGGGGCGGGATATCAGATAGGAGAGAGCTACAAAGAGGAGAGGGCCTTCATGTCTTTATGGAAGTTCAGTATAGGTCCATGGCCCAGGTCTTGGTCTTACATCTACAAATCCTAACAGAGAATAGGATCTACGGAACTGTGAGCAGGTAGGAGATACTAGAGACAGCATAGGACTCAGAAGTTTTAGAATTCTGGCCCGCCAGAGTCCAGAGGGCTTGCTGAGACCTTGGGCATTCAAAGAGGACATGCATTTGAATTAAGAAACATTGTCTAGAGCCATGTCCTGGAACTAAGAACAAAACCAAGTTAAGACAGAGCAGCTTTACAGAACAAACCAGGCCTGACCGGACTAAAGGTGCCCTGAAGCAATTTAACTGCCTGTAAAGAATAAACGAACAAACAAAAACAAAAGCAAAGCCTTTTAAAGATTATCAGCATAATCCCAACTCCCTACAAACATATTATCCATAGTGTTCAGTACAAAATAAAAAAGTTCTAAACTTACGAAGAAACAGGAAAATGTGCCCCTTAATGACAAAATAAAAAAAAATTGAGGATACAGAAAATAAATAATTAAGAAAAGACAAAATTTATTTTTTAAATGGTTAGTATAATTACTAAACCCCAGCAAGATAGGTAAATGAGAGAGAAAGAGAGAACAAATTACCAACACTATGGATGAAAGATATTGTTACAGACTCTACAGACATTAAAATGGCAATAAGGAACTATGAAGGACTTTATGGCAAACAACTCAACAACATAGGTGAAATGAACACAATTCTTGAAGATTAAAACCTATTCAAATTGATAAAAACAAAAATAAAATGTCTAAATATACTTAGAATTAATATATATAATTATATATTA
>NW_012109808.1:6301097-6330776 GCF_000951045.1 Mandrillus leucophaeus | reverse complement strand
GGTGTGAGATAACTTGAATCATGGGGGCAGTTTCCCCCATACTGTTCTTGTGGTGGTGAAAAAAGTCTCATGAGATCTGATGATTTTATCAGGCGTTTCTGCTTTTGCATCTTCCTCATTTTCTCTTGGAACTACCATGTAAGAAGGGCCTTTTGCCTCCCACCATGATTCTGAGGCCTCCCCAGCCATGTGGAACTGTAAGTCCAATTAAACCTCTTTTCCTCTCCAGTCTCAGGTATGTCTTTATCACCAGCATGAAAAGGGACTAATACAACACTCTTTAAGGAAATTAAGGCGGAAAAATATATTTCCAGCATTTCAACAAAACTACAAAACCAGTATCCTTCATGAATATCCACACATTTGACAAAATATATACACAATTTCCCTACATGGAAAAACTACACATATTGCTGAGAGAAATTGCAAAAGCGTTTAAAAAACTAAGACACGTGCTATATTAGTAGATTGGAAAATTTAATATTGTTAAAAGGTCAGCACCTCCCAAATTGATATCCAGCTTCAGCTAAATCTCAATAAAATTCCGGCAGGCTTTAAAAAAAAAAAAGAACTTGACGAATTAATTTCAAAATAGAAAGATGCAAAGAGCCTAAAGTTTGATAGAAAACCTGGAATAATTTAATGACTTTGTGATGAGCAAAGATTGCTTAAGAGAAACATACTAGCCTTAAAAGAATAACTTAGGGTGGGCTGCAGTGGCTCACGTCTGTAATCCCAGCACTTTGGGAGGCCCAGGCGGGTGGATCACGAGGTTAGGAGATTGAGACCATCTTGGCTAAGACGATGAAACCCCGTCTCTACTAAAAATACAAAAACAAAATTAGCCGGGCGTGGTGGTGGGCGCCTGTAGTCCCAGCTACTCGGGAGGCTGAGGCGGGAGAACGGCGTTAACCCGGAAGGCAGAGGTTGCAATGAGCTGAGATCGCGCCACTGCACTCCAGAGCCTGGGTGACAAAGCGAGACTGTCTCAAAAAAAAAAAAAAAATTAACCTATTAACTTGAACATTATCAAAATTAAAAGATATCATTAAAAAATAAATGGACAAAGGACTTGTGAAAATATTTGAAACACTCATATCTAAGACTTCTCTCTAGACTATATAAATAGCTAAGACAAATCCACAAATCCATACATAAATATACAATTGCCCAATTAGTAAAAAATGGGGAAAAAACTAAAAAGCACCTCACAAAAAGTATATGGCTGTTTATTATTACTCCTCACTAGAGAAAGACAAATATAAATCACAGTGTGATACACCAGAATAAATAAAATTTTAAACTTGCCAAACCGAATGTTAGGAAGGATGTGGCACAACTGGAATATTGTGGGTGGTTGTACAAAGTAATGCTGCCACTTTGGAAAACTCTGGCAGTTTTTATAAAGTTAAACATGCTGCATGTAGCAATTTCACTCTTAGGTATTTACCCAAATGTCCAGAAAAAGATTTGTTGATGAATGCTTGTAACACCTTTATTCATAATATCCCCAAACAGGAAATAATCCAAATATCTATTATTATAATAGATTAATAGATTAAGATTGTAACACGCTTATGTAATGTAAAACTACTCAGTGATTTAAAAGCAATGTATTGATAATAAATGTGACAACATACATATCAAACACATTATATGTATTGTATGATTTAATTTACATGAAGTTCCAAAAACAGATGAAATAAATTATAGCATAAGAAGAAGAGTGTGGTCTATCTCACATAAGGATTGATAGAGATCATGAGGGAACTTTCTGGAGTGAAAAAATAGTCTTTTATTTAATTGGAGGTCATGGTTTCACATGTGTATGCATGTTTCAAAATTCATAATTGTACATTTGAAATCTATGCATTTCATTTCAAGTAATTTTAACGTTTAATTAAAAAGAAATTAGGTGGTAGGAAATTTTATTTTCCATTTTGTCTCCACTTTCTCCTTTCTTCCTGGAATACAGACCTTCCTGGATTGCTGGAGGTCCAGCAACTATCTTGGACCTTAAGGTAAGGTTGAATATGTGAGCACTAAGGATAATTTAGTAGAAAGATACATAGAGTTTAGGTCTCTATTAACCATGCTTTTTTTTATTAGAGTGGTTATTTCAAACATTTTTTAAATAAAATTTTTGTTTGTTATTTGGATTTTTCCTTACGTGCAGCTGAACATATTCTTAATACTAGACAACGAAAGAGGAAATAATATTATATACAGTTGACCTTTGAACAACACAGATTTCAACAGTGTGGGTCCACTTCTACATAAATATTCTTCCACCTCTGCTACTCTTGAGACAGCAAGACCAACTTCCCTCTTCCTCCTCGTCAGCCTCCTTCAATGTTAAGACAATGAGGATGAAGACCTTTATGGTAATCCACTCCACTTAATGAAGAGTAAAATATTTTCTCTTTCTTATCATTTTCTTAATAAAATTTTCTTTTCTCTAGCTCATTTTATTGTAAGAATATAGTATATAATATATATAGCACCCAAAATATGTGTTAATGGACTGTTTATGTTACCAGTAAGGCTTGGGGTCAATAGCTGATTATTCATAGTTAAGTTTAGGGAGAGTCAAAAGTTATATGCAAATTTTTGACTGCTTGGGGAATCAATACCCCAAAACTTTGTGTTGTTTGAGGACCAACACACACACACACACACACACACACACACGTATATATACACATACATATGTGTGTATATATGTAAATGAGGATCAACATATATATCTGAGATAGGATATATAAATGTATATATACACATATATATATGGAGAGATACACATCTCAAACATCAGTCATACTATATCTATTTATAGATTGGACAAAAATATACATGAGTTCATCTCATCTGTCCACCTCTATTTGGGCAAGACTACATATCAAGTGTTGCAGAATGACAATCTTCTTAAACCATCAATAAACATAAAAATCCACACTCAATCAGTTATGTGTTTTAATATCTTCCATTAGAATGGTCACGATCTCACCTGCTGTAATTTAAGGTCATATTGGGAGGTGGGACATAGCATTCTTGGTGGAAATACAGAACTCGTATGAGTCCATATTTAGTATAAAAATTTTAAATGATATTTCCATTCCATAGGAAAAGCACCAAGAAATATTCAAACTATGTTTAATAAACATTTTCCCTTCCCTTCTCTTCCTTTCTCTTTCCTTTCTTTCCCTTTCCCTCTATTTTCCTTTCTCATTCTCCTTTCCACTCCCTTTCCATTCTCTTGTCCTCCATCTTTCTCCTCTCTTCTCTTTTCTTCTCCCTTCTCTTCTTCCTTAATCTTATTCCTCTTCTGCCATAATATCTATTTTACTGTAATACTAAATATCCTATCTTAAGTAGGTGATTTAACATAAATATTGAGAGTACATAGAATTGAGCTATTCTGTGGGCTTGTATCCTGGTCTTCAAACAGTACAAGCCAGTGACCTCTGTTTGTGAGGTTAGATTGCTGCAGAAGCCACCACTGGAATGTCCCTTCACCTGCGTAAGCAGCACAAGTTTAGAAAATATTATTTGGCATTTAGTACAACATGATGCTGCCTGTGATAGTTTATATTGAACTCCCTTTAAATCAAAGGAATAACCACTGTGAAGATATCACTGTTTGCGTTTAGGATCCATGGTGTATTGTATGAAGAATTGGCTGTTTGTGTTTACTGATCAGTATTTAATACTTGATTACAAAGAAAAAGTTGTTCATAAACACTTCAGCCTTCATATTTTGTCACTCTTTTGTGTAAATTTACTCATTGATTATTCTATTTCTATTAAACACCCCCAAGGCCTTGGCTTGTGGCACAGAAGGTTCTTGAACTGTTTGAAATCCCTCATTGTGACTGGGCCTGACAGAGTAAAAGAAATGGAGGCAATAAATGCATGGCCTTCCCCTGGGGGTGATGGAAAGCCTGTTATAATAAATGGAGACCATCTTTTTTTTCTCCCTCCCATGTTCACCTACAGTGTAAAAATAAAGCAAAAGTATTGCAGTGTGCTCCATGACAAATATGTGAAAAATTAAAGAATTAAACCTTATTTTAATAAATAATCTATGTGATCCACTGAGTAACTTCTTCTTACTGAGTCCTTAATTTTATTAGAACATTTCATTTAGAGATTTTAAATTAAATTGAACTTGCTAGTCAAGTGGAACCTGGTTCAAAAAGATTTAGTATTGTTTTTCTTGTGCTAAAATTATCTTCATTACTTAATATCAGTAACTATAAGGGATTACAAAAATAGAGAAAAATTCTTAATCATGTGAATAAGTGATAGAGATGCTTCAAATGGTGGGATGGAAGTTTCCATGAATACTTCAGAATTTCCCCATCAATTTAACCACAAATTTCACATCCATTTTTGAGGGATTTTTAAAAGGAAATTTAAATTAGTTAATGTAATGAGTTTATGTATTCATTCACTAAGTATATTTGGAGTACATACTATTTTGCTAAAGTAACTATTAGAAAGAATATATTAAAACAAAAACATGTGTGGGGAAGTTATTAAAGACATCTAAATTCTCTGAATGAATTCAACTCACTGAGTGCATTCAAATGACAATCTGTAGTGTGGGGAAAATTTGCACATATAACCTTGTATCCTTCTGATTCTTTAGTGATCATGGAAAACTAGAGGGGCATTAGTAAGCTAAAAGGATGCAAATATATTAGTGGTATTTGTGATACAGAAACTAGTTATATGTAAAGCTATGTGCTAGAGACTCTCATATTGATATCTTGAGATATATTAGAAAGATATATATGTATATTATTAAAAGACTAATGGTAAACACATAGTGAAGACAGCTATGGATTTAGGGACCAGCAGGGATTTACTGGAATAAAACAGTCCAAAACAAATTCATTTTAAAAATGTTTGCTAGAACAATATAGCAAAAGAATTCTGCAGTTATAAGGTACCTCTTTTCCTAAAGTCATTTACTAATTTTTACAAAATACTCCCATGGATGTGTAAAAGAAGTGAGGTCTGCAGAAAAACAACTAGAGAAATGTATAGGTTTGTGTACACATGCCAAATAGTGTAACTGCTCAATATCTATTGAAAGGGAAAGTTAATTATGTCGTAAGTCTCCTTCATCACCCAAGTCCGAGTCCTACTTATAATTGTGTCGTTTACTTTGATGAAGTTCATAAAACCGTACTGATGTCCTGAACATCAAAGTGAAAGGTAACATTGTGTGAGATACTTACAATAATTTAAAGAAGATATTGCAGGCTATAAATCAGAATCAAATATAATAAGAAGCCCTGCCAGAGAGCTTCACAATGGCTCACAAGGTGCAGAACAGCCTGAAGAAGAACCTGAAGAAGGTGTGAAGTTGTTATTTGCTGGCAAGCTCAGCTTGAACCTTTGACATCATGCCTACTAATGGTTAACATGGAACTAGAGTAAACTGATATAATGCAGCTCATATGACAACGTGGCTAATAATCCCAATATTCTTTCTGTTAGTCAATATCTTGTAAATATTCAGTTCTATTTGATATCCAAACTTAATTGTATATTTTAAAAATTCAAGCACTATCATCTGACAAGATATGACAGGAATAGATGAAAGACAAAAGCCTACATAATATAAAGAAAATTGAAAAAATAGGTATGTTTGCCATAGAAAATGAGGGGAGTTGGAAGCAATGCGAATGACAGTCTTTACTAATTCAAATGCTGTAATATAAAATAAATTAGAATGTTTTTTATATATAGCATCAGTGGGGAGAAAAAAAGTGAATGGATATAAGAAATGCAAAGTTATTGAATTAAATAATAATTACAACAAAAACAAGGACTTAAAGATGAATAGAGCTATGTAATAATTAGGTATATTGCCTCACATGCAAGAAAATTCTTGATCTGTAATGGACCTATGCAAATTTATTTGTTTTATTGTTCATTATTTAACTCCATATATTTCTAGCTCTTTTTCTACAAGGCACTGTGGTAAATTGTGGAGATTCACAGATTTACCTAATATTAATATCTATGTCTTCCCTTAAATATAGATGCATTCATTTATTACTGTTTAACACTTATCCTAACCTTAGTGACTTAAAACAAGGATAATAATTTATTATCTCTCATGTGTCAGGAACTCAGCCAGAACACTGTAGGGATGCTTTTCTATATTCAGCATCGTCTGGGGTTTCAGCTGGAGGACTGAAAGGCCAAGGGCTGGGCTTATATGAAAGCTTACTTAAATTCACATGTTTGGCTGTTAGCTGAGACTTACGTTGGCGCTATCTGGATTATCCATACATACCCTGTCTGCGTACCCTGGGCTTTCTTTCAACACAGTAACTGGTGCATAAGGAAAGCATCACAAGAAGGAGAGAGAATCTTGAAGTTCTACTTTGTAAATTACTTAGAATTGGATGAAGTTACATAGTTTCATTTATTCCTTTTTTCATTGGTTGGAGCAGTTACAAGCACTAGCTGAAATATTCCAGAGGAGGTTAAATTGTAATAAGAGTATGTGGACTGATATATATACCGTATACTATGTCACGGTAGGCCTTGCAAATTAATTTTTTCAGTATCTATTTTTCTTCATTTTGTAAAAATCATTCACCCATTAAGGGTAAATTTACCGTGACTAACAATTATGTGGCAGTCTCTAAGCTGTGAAAATACAAAAATAAGAGAAAGCTAATTCTAATGAAGTTCCTCATTATGTGGAAGAATAAAAATATAGGTGAAAAATTAACTATAGTTTGATGTAATCACTGACATTTAAATGTATTAATAAAGTAAAATAAGAAAATAATGACAAAATAGACATATAAGCTTTTACTAACGAGAACTTTCAGAACTGGTTTTACCAAATCATAACGCTTTTTCTCTGAAAACCATCTGCATCACCAGAAGGAATTCAGAGTGTGGTGGTAAAACATATTATGGGGTTGAGCAATTGGCACCCTGTTAATATGAGATTCTGCTCCTTTAGCCAAAGGTGATTGGAGCAGAGATAAACCTTGACTAACAAAGAAGAATCAATGGGTTGGTCAGTTGTCGATCAGATCGTCTCTGGCTTATGAGAATTTGCACACAGAGACAGAAGGAATTGCAAGGTGGGGCAAGATCCTAAAGAGAATGTTCACAAATTTTTGCTGAGAATGTACTCAGAGTTTCCCTGATTTCCATCTTTTCTGAAACCAAGGTATTCACATTTTCTTCGAGATACCCCAATTTGTGTGTGTGTGCGTATGAGAGAGAGAGAGAGAGAGATGGCTGAATGTGTGTATATTTATGTGTGTGTTTGCCTCTGTCAGTTTTGTGTTTCTTGAAAGAAAAAAATTGCCTTTGATCATCACTAACAAAAGTTCTTCTAGCCCATTAAAAAAAAAAACTGTCTTTAGTCTTTTAGCACTTACATTTAAGCTCACTAATATTTAAATTTTAAAATTATGAACTATATTTTGCATTTATTATTATTGTAATATTAAAAATACTTGCTTTAATGTGTTTAAATGGCTGTTCACCAAATTCATTTTTTAAAATAAAAAGAGTTGTTTTGTATGTAGAACTGTAGGATCATGGTTATTCCAGAAAGTAAAGTAGTTGTCTTTGACATTTACAGGAATAGCTCAGTGTTTGTATATTAAGATATATACTCAATTTCTTTGGATAGAATAGTATGCAAGTGTTGACTTTGTTCAGAATGAAATTTCATTCATCAGTTTGTTAAATTGAGGATGGGAAGAGACAAGGAGGAAAAAAGATGATTATTTTAATATTTCCAATCTGTTACTTCTGGTTTAAACTTTTATGCCTTCATCCCTTTAAAATTTAGAATTTTGAATGTCAAATACTGTGTCTTGAAAATCACAAGATTTTCCTTATGAATAATATCTCTGCTTTGAGTATTTTGGAATGTAGACCTAAAAATATTATAGTTTTTTTTTTTTTTTTTTGGTCTTCTTAAAAGAAATTCCAAGGATGAAGTTCACATGAGTATAAATAGAGCAGGCAATAAGAAAATGTTAAGGGAAAACCTGGTTAATTCTAAATTTTGATTCACTGCAACAATACGTATCTGCACATAGGATATTTCAAAAAATATATTTCTTTTTTTTTCCATGTCCATGAGATTAATTAACAATGACCTACTCCAAGTGATGGATTCACTCAGATTTTGCTTACAGGATGGAGGACAAGACCCATTAACACTCACACATGATGCTATGCCTCTTTGGCCTCATAACTATAGCACATATTAACTAAGACCAATTAAATTTGCTGAATTATTTGTAGTTTCTGCTAATAAAGTATGATTTCAGAGGTCTATGACCTGTAATAATTTATAACTGAACTATGGCACACATTTAAACCAAGTATTTTGAAAGGCTGGTGAGTAATGCAGCTAATGAGTGAGCCTGGCCGACTATATTGCAACCACACCTCAAGGAGGTATTGCTATTCCCTATTTTACTTTACGTAATACCTTGTACAAAATAAGAAAACAAAGCCTTATTTTTCTGAAAATGTCTTTTAAAAGAAGGCCATTGTTAGTGCTTATTAAATAAATGATGAGTAAGAAATCAAAGAAAATGATGGTTTTTAGCAAAAAAGGAGACATCTTACATTAGGAATATTCCTCTGCCCTTGGGATTCCCTATAAATTGGTTGATGAGTCTCAAAGTGTGATCATATTGAGGTTTGATTTTTTTGGCAAGACTGTTTCGTAGATGGCATTGCGTCTCTCATCAGGTGGCACGTAATGTCTGGTTATCTCTCCTGTGGAATGTTAGAACCACTGATATTCAAAACAAGGGATTGCAAATGGTATTATTTCTTCTTCCCATATGTGAGCAATTAGTAAATTTAGAACTAATTAGTACATGTGAGGAAGTTTCTATTTATAACTGATAGAAACTTCTTCACATTCACGAATTGGTCATGAATTGTGTATTTGTATAGAAAAGATATGAAAAATGCTAGCTTCTTTTCATTCATTTATCCTTTCATCATAAAGAGTGGATTCCATAGCATCATCCAAAGGGATTCACTAGATTTTGTCAGGCAGGGGTGGGTATTATTGTGAATAAATGGAGTTTAAACAAAATTGATGAGTTCACATATATTAAAATTATTATCTCTACTGATACTCATTTAATTCCATCTTTGACCAGTGGGAGCTCCTTTAATATGACTCCAAAGTCATTTTGACACGACTCTAATAGTATCTGATAGCTTCCTTGTAATCTTGTAATCAAAGATAACCCAAGATCATCTTGCATATTTCATGACCCTAATCTAACATTACTCATTATTCTATAAAATCCTGGCTTGTTTTAGTTTAAAATGATTTTCCAAGATAATCACTTGTTTGCCAGTAAGGTTATCTCTTGCTACTGACTTGATCATTATTTCTAGGTCTTTTCTGGGACTGTGCTATAGTTCACCTCAGAAATAAAATAAGCGAAATCCAAATCATGCAAATTCTGTAAGATAAACAATATGATTTTTTTCAGCAAATATATTGCAAGGTAAAAGAATATCATATGTAGTAAAAGAGATTTAAAGTATATATTTAAAGAATAGGCAAAACCAAAACATAAAGATTCATGCTTGGTGACAAAACTGTGAAAAGAAGCAAAAAAGTGATTGCTATAAAAGTCAGAAAAGTGACTTATCTTAGGAGGAAAGCATTTTTTTTTTTTTGCAAGGTGGCATGAGGAAGGCATGCAGGATGGCTGCCGAGGTTCTGTCTCCTGACGTGCAATGGTAGAAAGAAGGTTTCTTCCATTTAAATTACTCATAAAGCAAAAAATGTATCTCGTGTGTGCACTAGTTAGGATTTTCCAACACAACCAATATGATACACACACACACACACACACATGTATATGTATATATGCACATATATATGCACACACATAAATACGTCTATATATATGACTTATTATAAGTTATTGGCTCATGTGATTATGGAAACCAAGAAATCCCACCATCTGCCATCTGCAAGCTGAAGACCCAGGAAAACTGGTGGTGTAGTTACAAGGTCTGAGAGCCAAAAAGCCATGATGTAGATAGCAGCTCTTGTCAGAAGCCCTGTGCACCAGGAACATAGAAGCAAGAGATCAATGCCTCAGCTCAAGCAGTCAGGCAGAGAGGAAATTCAACCTCTCTCCAACTTTTTTTCCATTCAGACCCTCAACAAATAGAATGATGACAGCTCACATTGGGAAGAGCAATGTGCCTTACTCAGTCTACCAACTCAAATGCCAATCTCTTTCTGAATCACCATCATAGACACACCCATAAACGATGTTTAGCCAGATACCAGCATCCCATGGCCGAGTCAAATTGAGACATAAAATTAACTATCACCATGTAGTTTTTCTGTTTTGTGAAATATTTAACAAAATACCTAGATAATTTTAAAAGTGAAGAATGAGTCAGATAAAACAAGACTGGAAAAATATTGCTATCTGTTAGAGCTAAACATATGAGGGGAAATTATAGTCTGGCAAACTACACCTTTATATATGATTTTAAAATTACAAAACAAAAAATTTAAAAACAATGAAAATTGTGACAGGGCTTAAGGCAAATATATACCAGCTATTCAGAAATTTATAATCTTGAAATTGGTTGAAATGTGGGTCTACAAACTTCTCAATACTCCTACATAGCATGTAGAGAACTAAGGAAAAAACACGTATGAAATTGCTTCAGTGACATTTCTACTAGTGGAAAAAATTATAATTACAGATAAATAATATAATTAGTAACATAGTTCATTGCATACAAATTAGTTTTCTTATCTATTTTTTCTCTATTTGGCATGACTGCTTCACATTCCCATTTATAATTATAATTCTGAAAAACATACTTTTTCAGAGAATCTCGAGAGTGCACCATGCAACATGTTATATGGAAGATTTAATTATGTGTTTTTATTATTTCTTTTAAAACTTCTACTCCACTTTTATCCCTATGTATGAAGAAGGAAATATTTGAGGGGGATCTTTTTATGTTCTTGTGCTAATTCTCCCTCTGGTAGACTCTTCCATGGGATATTTCATATCTTAATGATATAGTCATTTTTTTTTTTTACCTTAGTGGGAGCTCTGCAATGGAGGATTCCCTCAAAGAAGGTTATTATGATTGCACACAAGCTTTAGACCAATCTTCAGAATCATATGAAATTAAGAATTTTTCAGATTTGCCTATTTATTATTTGTGATTCCAGTTCTTATTAAAACTTATTCTTTAATTTTAATCTTTGCATTGACAAAACATTGGCCCACTTTTTCTGACATATGATGTTTTATTTCACAGATTTTATTTATAAAATGCTTGCAAAATGTACTTTTTTTCTTTAACCGTGTCTTTATGTCAAAATCCTCATTGTTGAAGTGGGTGTTAGTCATCTGAGAATCAGCCTTTCTTCCCCTGACTTTCAAGACTTCGTTTGATTCAGTATTTGTTTTCCCCCCTTAACTATAATCTGAGCCTGATTTTCAAACTGTAGATCTCTAATGGAATGTCTGTGCAATGTGATTACTCAAGGTTTTCTGTCCATGGTATTCCACTGACATTATCTCACAGAGTAACTGTAACATGTTACGTGCCACGTTGAATACAATGCTCTCAATAGGTCCTCAGGCTGTGCGACCCTACAGAATACACATTATTGAAGGAGGTCACGTCTGACATTCCCTAAGAGCCACAGCGAAGCCACAGCAGCAGTCACCTTTCTGAGCACAAAGCCTCATCTCCTTTCTGTCTATTTGTGCGGTTTTCCTTCTTTTTGTGGGAGAACCAAAACAACCACTCCCATTGGTTATGCAATTCTGGGAATTTAAAAATCACTCTTATGAGTTATGCAATTACCACAAAAGGTCTTGTGACTTGAGTACACATTCTTCTTTGCTCAGATCCTTGCTAGACTGCACTAGACTGTTGTTCTGAAGAAATTGATCAATATAAAATCTTATCTCCTTCTGAGGTCACATACAAACATCCTTCGAGTCCAAACCATAAAGTCATAAATATTGTACACTCATTTCCCCAATGATATCCCACTTCAAAGCTGTCTATGTAGTGTTTTCTCTTGATGCTCTAAGTAAATTAAACTCTGTTTGCTTACCTTATAGAGCTTTTGTTTCATTATTATTTCAGGAGGTACTTTATATGCCAATCTAAATTCTTCACCAAATCTTTGTTGCAAAATTCTTGCCTCAGTATCTGCTTTTGGGGAAACTAAAAGTAAAAAAAGTACATTGAAAAATATATCAATTAAACATTACATGTCAATTACTCTTATACACTATATTTTTTTAGTGCTCGTGGAATACATTCTTATTTGACCGTACCTATGATAACACACATTTTTACAGGAGCTCATTGAAGGAAGTTATAAAATCCGTGACTTAATAATGGAGATACTATTTTTTTGAACATAAAAAATCTCGATGTTTGCCACTTGTCATGGACTGAATTATGTCTCTCCCAAATTGATGTGTTGAAGCTCTAACTCCCAAAGTGACTCTATCTAAGGACAGGCTCTTTAAAAGGTAATTAAGATTAAATGAGATCATAGGGATGGGCCCTAATCTGATAGAACTGTGGCCTTATTAGAAAAGAAAGATCTTTCTTTCTTTGTTTATCAGACCTCAACACACTGTCATTCTGATTTCAGACTTCCAGCCATCCAAACTGTGAGAAAATAAATTCCTGTTATTTAAGACATCCAGGATATTGTATGTTGTTATAGCTGACAAATACCAAGCTGAATAATCCTGAGCTGAATAATACTCAACTTCTAGGCCTAGTTCATAAAAGCATGAGTAAATACTCAACTTCTAGGCCAACTTCTAGGCCTAGTTCATAAAAGCATAAATAAACACTCAACTTCTAAGCCAATTTCTAGGCCTAGTTCATAAAAGTATGAATAAATACTCAACTTCTAGGGCAACTTCTAGGCCTAGTTCATAAAAGCATAAATAAATACTCAATTTCTAGGCCTAGTTCACAAAAGCATGCCATGCCTAATTGTCTTTTTTTTTTCCCTGGAATGTGTGTGTGGAAACTAATAGAATCCTGGAATCACTATCTGAAGGAGAAACACATATTGTTCATAGTCACCTGTTTTGGAATTTAGGAGATGCATTGACTTCCACTTATTTATCCGCTTAGATTTTGGGGTGTATCTATTATAGTACCTAGGGTACTTCACAGAGAAATTAGTACCTAGAAGTAGTGGAATATTGCCAAACTAAAAACCTGAAATTGTGTCCCTGACTTAGTGGTTAGGTAACAGAAAGCGAGGACCTTGGTTTTGGAGCCTGAAAAGATGAACAGCCATGGCACGTGGTGTCAAAACAGAAGAAATTAACATCTGTAAGAAAAATTATTTTTCTCTGAGTCTATGTTCTTAGACATGGGATTGGAAGGTGCCTGTGTCATATAGTTTTTATTTTATTTTTACTTATAGCAAGGCATTATTAGAAATGCAAATCCAAAAAAGAATTGACCAGCTGGTAGGCAGAGGTAAAGAGTACAGAGTGAGTCTAGAAGTTTAGGGCCTCAACATTGGAAAAACAAATCACTTGTAGATCCCAAACAGTAGGATATAAAGACATTGACAAATGTCTTCGATAACTTCTCAGATTTTTTTCCCTTAGAAAAACTCAAATTAAATGCATAGGCCTGTTATCTGTTATTTCAGGTAGTCTCCAGCGATCTATATTACACCCCAGAAGATGTTCATGAAGATAAAAGAAAGAAATAAAGGAAAGAAGGAGGGAAAGAAGGAATGAAAAAAGGAGGGAAGAAAAGGGGAAGAAAGAAGTGGAGGGAAGAAAGGAAAGGAGGAAGGGAGGGAGGAAGGAAGGGAGGGAGGGAGGGAAAGAAAGAAGGAAGGAGGGAGGGAAAGAAGGAAGGAAGGAAGGAAGGAAGGAAGGAAGTAGGGAGCTCTCAGAAAAATTTAGGTTTACTCACTGGCATAAAGTACCAAGTAGAAACAAATAGATAGAAAATCTGTTTTTTAAAGGTATTTCCAAAAGCTCCATGAACCTGAGTTAAAGAATTAGAGAAACTATTGACTGATTCATCATTAACATAACTTTTACATTCCCAGACATACAGTATCAAGAAGTCAACTGTGAAAGCTACAGATCCCCAAAAGGAGAAACACTTATAAACAACCACTTCAGGTATGGGCATAGCCAAGAATGGAGGAAAAAGAGCTTTCTGGAGAGTGAGATCATGGGCCACAAAGAAAAAAAGACAAGAGAGTTATTTCCAGAGAGCAGGATCACGATCTAATCAGGACCTTCCTCCACCATTAGGGCACAGGCACCTCATGATGCCTGCCTGACATAGGTTCATCTTGCTGTGGACTAATGGCCACTATGTGCCTTCCATAATTCTGTTTTTCAGATGAATGTATCAATCATAGTTACCCCATCTTTTTTCTACCATTTGCCATTATAGAGTGGGAAGGTCTGCGTACTGTGTCATGAGGAGTCATATCTGAGCTTGATGAAGATGTGTGCTTACTCAGCGGTTCTGGACTTTGAGTAGAAAGTAGTGACTGTATAGGAATTTGATTTATCTCACTTGGGGAAAAAGTGTGCTTTCTATGCATGGGAGAAGGGTAAAGATATTTGGTGCCTAAGAGGGCAGACTATGGCAGCAATTGGGTTGATATTCACCAAATCCATTTCCTCATTCACCTGGGAACTCAGGCATCTTATATTTTCTAGCTTGCAATTCATCTGCAAGCAATTGCTTGCAATTAGTTCCTTTTTTTGAGTGGGTTCTGGTCAGTAGAATATGTAAGATCAGGCCTAGGATAAGACATGCTTCTCAGACAGGATTCTGTATCATTTAATTTCATTTTCTGTACCTCACTTTAACCCCTAACTAAAACCTGCTACAAGAAGAATAGAAGATTAAGCTATAACAAGCACTCAAAGTTCTATTTTTGCACATTTGAACTGTGGTATATAAATTTAATCCCACGGTATCTAAATGTTGTGAGATATCTTGCATTAGAGAGATGTGTTTAACCCATCAACTCAGTTTCCTGACCATCAAATTCTGTTTTCATGCAATACTTATTAGCATCCCACAGAATTAATTTGCTGTGTAAGTATAGTTCAGAAACTGGTCTATGGGTTAAGAGTACTTATGATTCCATTTGGAGAGAGTAACACCTCCTTCGTTAGAAGACTCTCTTAGTAAGTACGAGCGTACCAAGTCTTCCCTGCATCATGCTATTCTTCTCTGAATTTGCATTTAGCTCAGGTCCAGATGGTTCAAAGCATTCTTCTAATATGAAACCAAATTCTCAACTCTTAAAAATAGGAAAGTTCGGCCGGGTGCAGTGGCTCATGCCTGTAATCCCAGCACTTTGGGAGGGTGAGGCGGGCAGATCATGAGGTCAGGAGTTCGAGACCAGTCTGACCAATATGGTGAAACCCTGTCTCTACTAAAAACACAAAAATTAGCCAGGCATTGTGGCACCTGCCTATAATCCCAGCTATTCAGGAGACTGAGGCAGAAGAATTGCTTGAACCCTGGAGGCGGAAGTTGCAATGAGCTGGGATCACACCACTGCACTCCAGCCTGGGTGACAGAGCAAGACTTCATCTCAGAAAAAAAAAAAAAAGAAAAGAAAAAGAAAAAAATAGAAAGGATCTTATTTTGTCACTGCTATTAACTGAATGTTTGCATCTCCCCACATTTCATATGTTGAAATCTAATCCCCAATATGATGGTATTTGGAAATGTGTCCTTTGGGAAAAAATGGTCCCACAAGGGTGGAGCCCTGTTGATGAGATGGGTGTCTTTATAAGAGACAGGAAAGAGCTTGCTTGCTCTCTTTCTCTCTCTGCTCTCTGCCACGGGAGGAGGCAAAGAAAGAGATGACCATTTCTCAACTATGATGAAAGTCCTCACCAGACATCAGTCTGCTGACAGCTTGATCTTGGATTTCCCCACTCCCAGAACTGAGAAGTAGATGTTTGTTGTTTAAGCTGTCCAGTCTATTGTATTTTTTTTTTATTGCAGCCCAAACAGACTAAGACAGTTACCTACATCCCTTAAGCCCCTCCCCTCCTCAGCGTTCCACTTAACTTTCATGTCCCTTGCATTAACTCCGACAAAATCCAAATTGCTTGTCACAGGTAGACTATTTAATGCTGTTATCACATGAGTGTCTTCTCTTTGGGTATTTGAGAAAAACTCCAAGTTGCAAGTGAGGAAATGTCTAGCTTGATTCTCAAGGCATCTGGAGGCTTCTTCGGGACAGGATTATGCTGGAGAGATTCAGAAGCAGTATTAAGAGTAGGATCAAGTATGTATATATGTAGGTATGGACACAAGACATAGGCAGGATAATGGTTTCTTCCACTTAAATGTGCAACTTTCTCAGGGGAGTCACGCCTAGTACTTGCTCAAGATGATTTCATTTATCGCACTTCCTGGTGACACAAAGAGTGTCCCACAAATGCAACCCCCTTTTTTTATTCCCTTCCCTGGGGCATTTGTGGTTACAAGTTGACAGTAGGCTCACTCTGGGGCCTAGACATCTGAATCCTGACACACCCCTTCAATTCTCCTTCTCTATCTCTATTTCAATTATTTCCTTCTATACCTTAATTAACGAAAAGTTTAATGTTCTTTTTTTCTCACACAAAAATACTTATAAAGAGGTTCAGAATCTCCCAGAAAGAAATTCTAGTATTTGTAACATGAACACTTATTCACACTGCCTCTGGGAAATAATATTTTACTCTTGAGAGTACTAAGAAAGTACTGTGTTTGGAAACTGTTTTAGTCAGGGCTCTCTAAAGTGACAGAGCTAATAAAATATACATATATAGAGAGATATATATGTGTATATATGTGTGTATATATATACACACACACATATATAATAGCAGTTTTTTATATATAGCAGATATATATACTATATATGATAGATAGATAGATAGGTAGATAGATAGATAGATAGATAGATAGATAGATAGATAGCAGTTTATTAAGTAGTATTAACTCACACAGTCACAAGGTGCCACAACAGGCCATCTGCAAGCTGAGGAGCAAGGAAGCCAGTCCGAGTCTCAAAGCTGAAGAACTTTGAGTCTGATGTTCCAGGGCAGGAAGCAACCAGCATGGAAGAAAGATGTAGGCTGGGAGGCTAAGCCAGCATAGCCTTGTCATGTTTTTCTGCCTGCTTTATATTCTGACTGCACTGGCAGCTGATTAGATGGTACCTATCCAGATTAAGGGTGGATCTGCCTTTCCAGGTCCACTGTCTCAAATGTTAATCTCCTTTGGCAACACTCTCACAGACACACCCAGGATCAATACTTTGCATCTGTCAATCTAATCAAGTTGACACTCAGTATTAACCATCACAGAAACGAAGAGAAGAAAGAGCTCCTCTATTTGGCAACCAAGAGAAGCA
The DNA here is from genome assembly GCF_000951045.1 of Mandrillus leucophaeus. NCBI lineage: Eukaryota > Metazoa > Chordata > Mammalia > Primates > Cercopithecidae > Mandrillus > Mandrillus leucophaeus. The sequence goes on along the minus strand of NW_012109808.1, from coordinate 6,313,297 downwards.
AGTAGAAGAAACACTTTCATTCCCACTGGGTGGCTCATTCTCTGTTTTGGGTTGAATTGCACCCGCTCCTCCCAGCACCAATTCTTGTGTTGAAGTCTTAGGCCCCAGCACTCCAGAAGGTGACTATATTTGGAGATAGAGTCTTTATAGAGGTAGTCAAATTAAAATGTCATTAGGGCAGGCCTTCATTGATTCAATATGGTGTGCTTGTAAAAAGGGGGAAAACTACAGATAGAAAAGTATGCAGGGAGAACATCGTGTGAAGATAAAGGCAGACCTGGGGTAATGTTTCTACAAGGCAAGGACCACCAATGACTGCCAGCAAGCCACCAGAAGCTAGAGGAGAGGCATGACACAGATTCTTTCTCACAGTTCTCAGGAGACATCTTGATCTGAAACTTCCAGCCTTCAGAACTGTGAGACAGTACATGTATGTTCTTCTAACCACACAGTTTGTGTTTCTTATGACAGTCTTAGGAAACAAATAAGTGTTCCTTCAAGGACAGACTAAAGAACTTCTTGTTGACCTGAAAAATCATCAATACCCACACGGCACACACTGAGTTCTCAAGTTCTGCTGCCCAGAGCTCCTGCTCTTGCATCCTACCAACCTTTCTTTCTGGGTTTATTAGTTCTCTCTCACCTTTTCTTTTGATCAACATGGCTTCTTGCTCCGTAACTGTGATGGTGGAGAGCTACAGGTGGCGGGGAGGGTGGGTGTTGGGGGAGGTCAGGGAAAGGTGGACAATTTGGGGTAGAGGGATCATTGTCCCATGTCAGCAGGGAGACTTCCTTTCCCTGTCTGTAGATTAGCTCACACTGAACTCTTACCAAGGCCACAGTATTTCGAAGACAAAGAAAATGAGTTTCACTTAGAGATGTCAGTTTGGAGCTTATAGTGCAGGTTTGGAAACAGAAGACAGGACGTAAGATAGAACTATTGACCTGAGAATCAGTGAAATCCTGCAAGTGGGTGAAAATTTATAGGTATTCTCTGTATTCAATAAGAAAGACAGCTGAGGGAGGAACTCAATAAACCAAGATAGGGCAAGAAGGAGAACAAAATACAAATATAAGCTGACACTTATTACCCTTCTATTAAGTGATAGGCACCATAACAATAATAAGATCTAACACATTCAGTGCTTACTAGATATCAGGCACCATTTAAATACTTTTGAAATATTATCTAACCATCTAGCAAAAACTGTAATCGTACGAGTGCTATTATTATTCCCATTTCTCCAATGAGGATACTGAGGGTCTTAGAGTTTACCAGTTAGGCAGTAGAGAGCTCGTATGCTCTTCCTAACCACAAAACAATACTGGCAAGTCAATAGCTATAGGCTATAACCTACAATAGGTTAAGTGTACATGGATTTATGTTTGGAGCCTCCTATAATCTTCAGAGATAGAGTATGAGGTGGGTGCTGATAAATGATTTCTATTTTGAAGACCGAGGTTCAGACAGGTTAAGTATATTGTCTATAGGTACCAAAGCAGTTAATGGCAGTGTTTGGAATGCATGTAAAAACTGGTGGCATACGAATGAGATGTGTAGTTGTGTTGATGTCAATTTCCTGGTTTTGAGTATTGTATTATGGTTTTGTAAAATATCATCTTTGGAGAAAGCGGGATAAAGAGTAGATGGGACTTCTTTGTATTCTTTTAGCAACTTCTTGGGAGTCTTCAATTATTTCAAAAAGGATGTTAAAATAATTTTCAAAAAGTAGTGCTTTATTGAAACCCAGTTGTTTCTAGTTCTGAAGTGCACAACTTGTCCTGGATGATACACTTTTTTTGTTTGTTTGTTTGTTTGTTTGTTTTGAGACGGAGTCTCACTCTGTCGCCCAGGCTGGAGTGCAGTGGCCGGATCTCAGCTCACTGCAAGCTCCGCCTCCCGGGTTTAGGCCATTCTCCTGCCTCAGCCTCTCCAGTAGCTGGGACTACAGGCGCCCGCCACCTCGCCCGGCTAGTTTTTTGTATTTTTTTTAGTAGAGACGGGATTTCACCGGGTTAGCCAGTATGGTCTCGATCTCCTGACCTTGTGATCCACCCATCTCGGCCTCCCAAAGTGCTGGGATTACAGGCTTGAGCCACCGCACCCGTCCACACTTATTTTTCAAGATAGGAATAAGCAACAGAGCAGGACAATAAAAAGTGAAGAGAGAGAGAGAGAAACAGAGAGCGAAAGAGAGACAGAGAGACAGATGATAAATAATAAATAAAACACATGCAAACCTATAGACCATGTCACTGTGCAATTAGTCATTTTAAATGCATTCTCAGTGCATTCACAGTGACTCTCCAAGGGCGGTATCAAAAATGATTTCACACTTTGGGAAAATTCAGGCTTAGCAAAGTTAAGTCACACCACAGGTCATTAGTGCCAGTACCAAGAATAACCTTTAGGGCTCTTAAAACTCTGACTCCACAGCTTCTACCATTTCTATTACGCAAAGCTGCCTGGCAGAATCTAAAGAGAGAACTAGCTCAGGAGTCATGGAAGTAGATATTTCAGGGTTAGAATAGATAAGTAACATAGGCAGGGAAATGGTGCCCTTGGCTGGAATTTAACAGCTCTCATAGGGAAAACACTTTCGTAGCAGGAGAGAGGCTAAAGGTAATTCTGCAGTTTGAAAGGTCAAAAAGTGGTGAAGGTATGGGAACAGCCATTGTAATCCCCTTTTCAATAAATTTGAAAGGCAAAAACTAGTGGATAGAGTTGAACGAAGGGTCAAGGAAGATTGGTAAGGTAGGAGACAGCAGAAAAGACTTGAACATGCGTCTGTCCTGTAAAAGGGAGCTTATTCCTAGTCAGAGTTGCAGCAGCCTAGACTCTAAGCTGCTTACAGGCATGATTGCTGTTCAATTTCCCTTGGCATGGAGAGCCTACCCCAGTACCAGGCACATAGACATACTAGGGACAAATACATGAATTTGGGTTGACTCTTTTAACTGCTCTACATGTCATCACCCAGACCCAATTAATATAGCCTCACCATAACCATAAATCTTGCACAAAAAGAACGCTGCCTTGAAGAAGCCTGTAGAAATTCAGCAGGGAGGGCTTCAATCTGAGTGCTGATCAGACTCAGCTTTGCGAGAGCTGGCAGGACCTGAAGAGAGAGCTGCACACAGCCGTTGGAGCTTCAGGTTGCCTGCTGTTTCTTCTAGACAGCTGTCAAGGCTGATAAAACCTGTCATGCTTTCCCTGGCTGTGCAGCCATTTAATAGCGAAAAGACATCACCATAGGAAGCACAGTCAAGAGGCATAACGTTTTTGGAGATGGATGGATGGATGCTTTGTTGTGTGTCTCCTTACAACAACTTAAATGTTGATCCATTCCTTGGGGGCATCCTCATCTACCACCCAGGAATTACTTTGGAGCTCACTTCCTAAAACAAGTCCAGAGTGTTTGATGGTCATTGTGCCCTTGGCACACAGAGAGGTAAAAAAGTCAGGAGGTCAGGTGTGGAAATGTAAGGCAGTGTATTAGGTAAGATTTAACAGCAGGGCAGTTCAGAATGCTCAAACGTACTTAAGTTTTTGGACTTGTCACAAGAAGAGTTTTATTTCCTTTCAAATGTCAAAAATAATAATAATTTTAAAAACAGCTTGAACTACAGAGCCAGTGGCTGCTTTGATTAAGGTGCCTGGAACAGGATGGAGTGAAATCAGACAATGCTGTGTTGCCAACTAGTTCATATGGCTTTGGAATGAGAAAAATCTTGTTTATCAAAAAAGTTGCGCAATTGTTATTTTTCAAGTTTTTATTTTTCAAAAAGGACAAGGCACAAGAAATTAATTTAATGAACTCTCATGGGAAACATCTAATATGAAAGAAGACATCTAACTAACCTTTAATTATCTTTAAGTTTATTCCACTTATGAAAAATCTAGTATGTTTCAGAAATGGGATAAGCTAATTAAAATTTTCAAAGTTACAAAAATAGATGTTTGGATAGTTTTGTAGGCAGACACCTATCACCAGACTGCTCTTCTACTATTCCACATGTTCATATAGGCTTTCTCTCTCTCTCTCTCTCAGTTGATCTGTGTATATACATTTATGCTTTCCCAACTCTTTAACTCCTCCTCAGCTTTACCATTACATAAATAGATGTAGATTGATAGTCTTTTATTTATATTGCTTAGGATTTATTGTGCTTCCTGAATCTAAGGATTCATGGCTTGTGTGAATTCTGAGAAATCATCTGCCATTATCTTCTTAAATGTTATGTTTTCTATGTTCCTGCTCTTCTCTCCACGTGGAATTCTGATTAGATACGCATAGTTTTCCTATCTCTTCACTTTCATCTTTTTTATTTCTTTAACTCTCTCTAAAGCATACCACATTATTTTTTCCAAACTTGATCTTACAGTTCACTAACTTTTTTTTTAACTGTTTAATCTCAACTCCACAAAACTTATTTTCCTATTTGTATTGTACTTTAGCCATGTGAACTCATGTTTGGCGGGGCTTAACACAGGAATCTTGTGAGACAAACACTGAGATTTCTTCCTCTAGGCAGAATTTGCTTTTGCTTTTCCAAGAGTGCCTTAAATTTTGTTATTCTGAGATTTTGAATATTCAGGAAGATTTTTTGTCATCCAGATCACAGGTTGTGGCAGAAACACTAATTTTCTTCAGTAGCTCATTTTGCATATAAAAGAATGTTTTTTAGTCTACTCTTTCACTCCTGGTTTAGTATTTCAAGGACCCTGGCTTTGTGTGTGTATGTTGTGGAGGAATGGGATATACTAGCTCTAATTCTATATTTTGTTTAGATCCAAGTCTTCTATTATATCCTTTATATGAACATTAAAACCCAATCTCAATTTGCCAAAATTGACCGGTATCCTCAGGAAACTCATAACTTCAGCCTTTCTTTGTTGTGTGTGTGTGTATGTGTGTGTGTATTCTTCATTTTTGACAACCTGAGGATTTTCTTTTTTTCATGAGAGCTCCTGTATGATTTAATGAAAAAACATGTTTTCTTGTGAACCAAAAAGTACTTTAAAAATAAAGTCTATTAAAAAATGTTTGTCCAGTGTGGTACTGGTTAAAAAAAAACAGATGCATAGACTAATGGAACAGAATAGAGAACTCAGAAATAAAACCACACACTTACAACCCTCTTAGCTTCAACAAACCTGAAAAAAACAAACAAGCAATGGGGAAAGGATTCCCTATCTAATAAACGGTCCTAGGAGAACTGGCTAGCCACATGCAGAAAATTGAAACTGGACCCCTTCCTTACACTTGATACAAAAATGAACTCAGGATGGATTGAAGACTTAGTTGTAAAACCGAAAACTGTAAAAAAAAACCCTATAAGAAAATTTAGTTAATACCATGCAGGACATATGCCCAGGCAAAGATTTCATGATTAAAATGTCAAAAGCAATTGCAACAACAGCAAAAATTGACAAATGGGATCAAATTAAACTAAACAGTTTCTACACAGCAAAAGAAACTATCATCAGAGTGGACAACCTATAGAATGGGAGAAAATTTTTGCAATCTATCCATCTGACAGAAATCTGATATCCAGAATCTACAAGGAACTTAAACATACTTGCAAGAAAAAAAACAAACAACCCCATTAAAAAGTGGCCAAAGGACCTGAACAGACATTTCTCTAGATAAAACATTCATGAGGCCAACAAACATGTGGAAAAAAAAACTCAACATCACTAATCATTACAGAAATGCAAATCAAAACCACACCAAGATATCATCTCATGGCAGTCAGAATGGTGATTATTAAAAAGTCAAGAAACAACAGATGCTGGTGAGGTTGTGGAGAAAAAGGAACACTTTTACACTGTTGGTGGGAGTGTAAATTAGCTCAACCATTGCTGAAGACAGTGTGCGATTTATCTGAGATCTACAAGCAGAAATACCATTTGACTGAGCAATCCCATTACCGGGTATTGATCCAAAGAAATAGAAATCATTCTAATATAAAGATACAAGCACACGTATGTTCATTGCAGCACTGTTCACAATAGCAAAGACATGGAATCAACCCAAATCCCATCAACTGGATAAAGAAAATGTGGTACATCTATACTATGGAATACTAAACAGCCATAAAAAGAACAAGATCATGTCCTTTGTAGGGACATGGATGGAGCTGGAAGCTATTATCCTCAGCAAACTAACACCGGAACAGAAAACCAAATATTGCATGTTCTCATTTATAAATGGGAGCTGAATGATGAGAACACATGTACACACAGGTGATGGGTTGATCTGTGCAGCAAACCACCTTGGCACACTTTAACCTATGAAACAAACCTGCATATCCTGCACATGTACCCTGGTACTTAAAGTAAAAGTTGAAGGAAAAAAAGTTTGTCTACATTTTATCCAGAATATTATGATTATGTGTATATGTGTGAAATAGAATTTGTTGTAGAAAGCTATTTCTCACAATAATAAGTTAGACATATTACTAGAAATAGAATTCCTTCAAATGTTTTGAAGGAAAAACAGAAATTTCCAAACAAGATATAAAAGGAGAACTAGAATGGCTGGGCAAGGTGGCTCATGCCTGTAATCCCAGCACTTTGGGAGGCCAAGGCAGGTAGATCACCTGAGGTCAGGAGCTCAAGACCAGCCTGGCCAACAGGGTGAAACCCTGTCTCTGCACAAATACAAAAATTAGCCAGGTGTGTTGGTGCACACCTGTAATCTCAGCTACTTGGGAGGCTGAGGCAGCAGAGTCACTTGAACTCGGGAGACAGAGGTTGCCGTGAGCTGAGACTGAACCACTGCACTCCAGCCTGGGCAGTGAGTGCAAAACTCCATCTAAAAAAAAAAAAACAAAAACCTAGAATGAATAAGAAATCCATCAATTTTTTTTTTTTTTAAATCAAGAATTGACAATTGCTGGAGTAGAGTTTAAACCAAAAGAATGCATGTATATTACAATTATTGGATGATTTGTTGACATCAGAATGATAATCACAAATTTATCTAAACTATCCACATTTTTACATTTATCTTTCTGTTTTAAGTTAAATATTAAAATGGGCTGTGAGATAGGTGAACTACTTTTGACCATCTTAGTGTTTATAGTAAAAACCTGTCCTAGTTTTTATCTTTCCTTAGTATAAAACATCCCATTTTGAGTTCAGGAAAGTGTTGATTTTCTTCCCCCCTCATATAAGATTTCAGGGGGAAAAAACAGAAAAACAAGCCTGAAGCCTTGTTAGGTTCTACATATATCTTTCTTTCAAATATCTTCTTTGTTAAAAAATAAAACAATTATACCAGAAATACTAATTATCTGTCTAATATCCATTTTGTAAACTGTGACTAATCTTGGATAAACTGTGTTGTAAGAGATAAAGTATGAGGAAAATTTCCCTTGAGACACTGAGTTAATTACCATAATTCATTGGTTGGGCGTGACTTCTACCACTTCAAAAAAGGCTTTTGAACCAAGGCCATATTGAGGAATTACCTTATTTTAATTTCTTTTCACCATATTGTAACATCTGTGTTTAGTACGTTTAATGGTGGAACAACAGCTCTTTTGTAAATCATTCTCCTCCATATCCAGGAGTATATGGTATTCTAGAGATTATTTGATTCTAATAATAATGAGTGAAAATTTTAGGATAGACTACATTACCCTTAACATTTCTCTTTTATCTAATCACTCATTTATATATTCATCTAAAAACTTTGGATACTTTCTATGGATCAGCAACTGTTCAAAAAACAGAAGAAACAGTGTAAGAATTATTTCATTCATGGGAGTGAATGAATTTTGAATTCACAGTGGAATGTTTCATACAACATATGGGAGCATTTATATATGTCTGAGTGTTGCACTGGCACTTTACGTAATTACCCTATGATTTTGAGTTCAGAATAGGGGTTTTTCCCGCTTATAAGAAGATGTTATTTTCTGTGTATTAATCAAATTGGGGTAGGCTAAGTCACATGGAAAATCACCCAACTAGCATAAACTTTGCATGATCATTAATATAACTTACTGTGTTAAGGCAGTGAGTTTGGGAGACTGTTTAGAAAGGGCTTGTGCTTCTTCAGCAGCCACAGTACCTACCTCACCTTCCCACTTCATAGTGTTATGTACTCTAGTGATCAAGCATGTGGATCCTGGAAGAGGCCTCTCTGGGTTCAAATCCTGCCTCTTCCACTTCAGCAAATTACTGAGCCTCTCTGTGCTTCAGTTTATTTTTAAACAGTATAAAAATATTCTCCACACATAGAATTGGGGTGAGGCTAAAAGAGTTAATCGATTCCAGTATCTGGAATGCACTAAAAGTTAAACAAATGTTAACTGTTATAACATCACCCTGTTCCATTTTATTTTCATGATTTTCTGACCCATTTGGCATTCAAATATGGGATACAGATCTTTAGAATTAAGAAATTTAAACAGACATAACATAGTGAGAACAGGGAAGATGGCAAATACAAAAGTGACAATAAAAGTTGTAAACAGAATATTACAAGCACACGAAAGAGGCCCTTTCACTCCCTGCTGAGAAATCTTGATGTGTTTGATACAAGAAGTGACAAGAAGACACACTTCAAAGTATGGAAGGAATATTCTAGATCTGGGAAACATTTAAAATAAAAAGAACATGGCGTAATAATATAATTCTTGGTTTCTTTTCTCTGGAAATCAATTCTTAAATACCTTTAACATGCTGCACATTTAGGAATATAAAGTTGCATTGGAAAGTCTCTCCACCATTTTGCAGTTCACAGCACAGGGGTTGGGGGAGAGATAGATTATACATAAATGAAGAATCACAAGTAATATGTAAAGGAGAACCAGGAAAAGAGTACTCAAGTCTGACTAGGAGAAGAGAAGCCCAGGCTTAGAGGTTTCTCAAATGGAGTTAATAGGAGACCTGGGTCTTTGGAGATAAGTAAGAATTACATAGATAAAAAACATGGAGAAAGGTTGAGTAAGAATAATCTAAACAGAGAAAAGAGCATTCAAAGCAGTTTTAGATTTATAAAAACTGTGGTAAATTCTGCAATGAAAGTAGTTATGTAAATTATGTGAATCAGAGATAATTCCTTATATTCATATATGGTAAATTTAGACTTTATATATTATTTTACTGCTTTATCGTTTTTATTTTTGTAAGTCTTTATAGCAGCCTAATGCGGAAGTAGAAATATTATCCTATTGTTCAGATTAGGACAGTGAGGTTCAGAGAGTTACAAATAATGGTTGACATTATTTATAAACAATAGAAAGATTCAGATTTATTGTAAAAAATATAGGAAGTATACACAATATGAAGAGGCTGATTTGGTCCAGATTAAATGTCATGTTAACAAAGTTGGATAAGAATATGAAAGAAATTTCCCCAGGGTGAGATCAACGTAAATGAAATAGGAAGAGAGGCCATTTGCTTAAGGTACCAGAGATGCTTTGAACAGCTAATCAATTTCACTGCCTCAGGCATCTTTTGGACCTATCTTCTCAATGTTTTCCAAAAGTCTGTGGACCTTGGAAGAATACCCATTCTGTCCAAGGCTCAATGTTAAAGGGAAAGAGGTAGAATTCACTACAAACGCATATTGTTTTATAAATTCCTGCTAATGAAAACTAATGAATGTGCAGAATACCTTCAGAAGGCTGAATAGATCCTTTCCTTTCAATCTTCTCTCCCGTATATATCTTAATGCAAATACTTATTTTAATTTTTCCATAAAGTTAAAAATATACTTTAACAGTTAACACAGTTCCATTGCCTAAAAATTATCCACTCTGACTTTAACTTATTTGAGGATAGTTTTCAAAGCAGATTAAATGTGCTTTATAAAATTTAGTTACAATATATTAAAAACATTTTAAAACATTTGGAAAAATAGTTGGATTTGGATAAACGTCCGTCACCCCCTCCCCATATCTAGTAAAACAGAACTCTGCCTTAACTCTTTTTCTCACATATCATTTTATGTACTTAGAAGAAATCTCTGTTAACTTAAATGAATTTGACAAATGGATTTAGCAGATGAACAGATGCATTTAAAATATAACAGATGGGCCTCCATTTTCTTAGGTGAGGTGATCTATATCCATTTTATCAAATTACAAGAAAGCAAGAATATGAGGCTCAAATGATACACAAAGAATTAGAAAATATTGATGGCATCATGCCATATATTAAACAGACCTTAACATTTTATTAAATTTGAAATACATATTGGGGATATCTGAAAAGCTTTATTTTATTAATAAGAGTCATATTAAATAGGAAAGAAAAAGCAAGCATTCCAAAGCACTTGGCATTTTCCAAAAATTTCTTAAATTATGAGCAGAAAAACGTAGATTCTATAGCCTGCTTTAAGGATGTGTGACCTTTATAGGGTTAGGAGAGAATTATTTTTGAAACATAAGATTATGAAGTCTTACTTATTAGAAAATTGAGGTCGAAATGACGAAGTAATCTGCTGAAAAGAAAACAATGACAGAGCTAGGACTATAACCAACAACTTGTGAATTACTTTTGAATGTTAACCCTTTCTTGATTTCATTCTTTCTACAGAATTAGTTCCAGTAAAAAGGACTATTGATAGCTTAAGTAGGAACGAACAGTAGATATGGAACTTTACTTATGGTACCTATGATACTGATAATCCAGTTCTCCATACGCCTTCCTTCTTTCAACATTGCTTGTCAGATCATGAAATTAATACTTTTTTACTTTTTATTTTTATTTTTATATTATTTTGAGAATTTTTAAGTATCTTTAAGTAATAATGTCACTATCTAAAATATAATACTAATTTGAGTTCTTGAAACTCAGTTCCAAAAGTATACCAAGCACTGATCAATACATGGGACAATACATGAGCCACCGCGTTCGGCCCTGAAAGTATAGTTTTTACCATCACCTTAAATAAAATAAAAATGTTCCTTGGATTATAATGGGACTATATGCTAATAAACCCATCATAAGTCAAAAATATCATAAGTCAAAAATGCATTAGCACCCCATTAAACCCATCATAAAGTCAAAAAATATAAGTTGGATCATGGTGAGTTGGGAACGATTTGTATTTAAAATTTGTGAAATACATCCACTGAGCACAGTGTCTCATGCCTGTAGTCCCAGCTTTCTATGAGGCTGAGACAGGTGGATCACGTGAGGTCAGGAGTTCAAGACCAGCTTGGCCAACATGGTGAAACTCTGTCTCTACTAAAAATACAAAAATTAGCCGGCTGTGGTGGTACATGCCTGTAATACCAGCTACTTCGATGCTGAGGCAGGAGCATTGCTTGAATCCAGGAGGTGAAGGTTGCAGGGAGCTGAGATCATTCCACTGCACTCCAGCATGAGCAACAGAGTGAGACTCTGTCTCAAAAAATAATAAAAAATAAAATGAATAAAATATATGAATATTACTATCTATGTTACATAATTATGTTATTTATTTAAAAAAAACCCTTCATTTTGGAGGATTTCTTGACTGACCTTTCCACGAGTTAGGAAAATGCTAGACACTAAGAAACAAATAAAAAATCTCAGTAGGTTAACAAGTAAAAATGTTCTGGTTATCTATTACTGAGTAAAAAACAACTCATTGACTTCGTGGCTTAAGATAACAACCATTGAATTGCTCACTATCGTTTGGGTCAAGAAGATAACCACTATTGAACTGCTCACTATCGTTTGGGTCAAGAATTCCGGCAGGCCCCAGATGGCAAGCCTCACTTCTGCTCTAAGTGGTGTTGCCTGGGATAGCTTGGCTGCAGCTCCAGGATCTAAATTGTTAACTTAGTCCATTTGGATTGTCATGACAAACGCCATAAACTACGAATAAACAACAGGAATTTATTTCTCACAGTTTCAGGGTCTAGGAAGTCCAAGATCAAGTGCTGACAAATTTGGCGTCTGGTGAGGTTCAGCTTCCTACTTCAGAAACAGCTATCTTTGTGCTATGTTCTCACATGAGAGAAAGGGCAAGAATGCTGTCCAGGATTTCTTTTACAAGGGTGCTAATCCCATTCATAAGGCCTCTGCCCTCATGATATAATTAATTCTCAAAGACTCACCTCCTAAGATAGGTTTTAATATATAAATTTTGGGGTGACAAAAACAGATGACTGACTTATATTTTGGGTTCCTGGTTTTAGTTACCACTTTGTGGTACCCTATTTCTCCCCCTGGTGGCTTTTCTCTCCAC
>NW_012109808.1:6297159-6299652 GCF_000951045.1 Mandrillus leucophaeus | reverse complement strand
CCAAAATTGAAAACATAATAGCATATTCAAGCTCTCCAAAGAAAATGTTTAGGTATTCACTTAATTAAAAAACATATAGGATCTATATGATTAAAATTATGAAACTACTGTTGAAAGAAATCAAAGAAGACCTAAATAAATGGAGAAGCATATTGTGTTTATGAAGTGGAAGCCTCAAAAGATTTATAATGTCAATTCTTACCTTCTTTATGCATAGGTTTAACACAGTTGTTACCAAAATTCTGGCAAGAATTTTTGTAGACGTAGACAAGCTGACTCTAAAACACATATGGAAAAGCACAGGCTGTATACTAGCAAAAGCAATCTTGGTAAAGAAGAATAAAGTTGGAAGAATCACACTACCTAATAATCGGGCTTACTCTACAGCTACAGTAATTGAAGCAATGTATTATTGTCAGAGGGATAGTCATATAGACAAGTGGAAAAGAATAAAGAACTCAGAAATAGCTACTCACGAATATGCTCAACTGATTTTTGACAATGGTAAAAAAGTAATTCAATGTAGGAAGGACAGCTTTTTCAACAAATGATGCTGAAATAACTGGACATTCATAAGATAAAAAATAAACCTTGATCTAAATCTCATGCCTTATACAAAAATCAGCTCAAAGTGAATCAGACACTTAAATATAAAATACAAAGCTATAAAATATTTAGGAAAAAAAAGAGAACATCTTTAAAAATAAAAGTTAGGAAAAAAGTTTTTAGACTTGATACTAAAAGTATGATTTATGAAATAAAAATGTTATAAATTGGATCTCATTAAAATTAAAAACATTTGGTTTGCAAAAGCCTGAAGAGAAAGAAAAGACAATCTAGAGACTGGGAGAAAACATTTGCAAATCATATATCTATCAAAGGTCTAGTGTCTAGAATATATAAAGAACTATCCAAACAGATATTTTTCTGAAGAGGATGTACAGATGGCAAAGAAGCACTTGAAAAGTGTTCAATATCATTAGTCGTCAGGGAAATGCAAACTGAAACCACAAAGAGACATCACTACATATCTATCACAATGATTAAAATAAAAAAAATAGTGACAACATCAAATCCTGGCAAAAATGCAGAGAATCTGCCTCACTCATAAACTGCTGATGGGAAGGTAAAATGGTGCTGCCATTCTAAAAAAGTATTGCATATTCTTTAAAGAACTAAACATGAAATTACTGTATTCCTCAGCTATTGCACACAAGGGTATTCATTTCAGAGAAATGAAAACTTACATTCACACAAAAATCTGTACAAGAATGTTCATAGCAGCTTTATTAGAATAACTAAAAAATTGAAAACAAATCAGATGTCCTTCAGCAGGTGACTGGCCAAACTCTATCCACACCATAGAATACTACTCAGTAATAAAAGAAGGATTTATTGACGTGTACACCAACTTGGATTTATCCCCAGGGAATTATACTGAGTGAAAAAGCCACTGCTAAAATGTGACTTCCTGTACAATTCCATTGGCAAAACAGCCTTAAAATGACAAAATATAGAAATAGGGAACAGATTAATGGTTTCCAGAGGCCAGGGATAAAGTTGAGAGAGGGGAGGTGGTTGTGTCATAAAAGGGCAATACGAGGCAATACCTGTGGTGATGAAACTGTTCTGAACGTCAACTGTGGTGGTGGACACATGAGTCTATAATGTGATAAGATTGCATACAACTAAACACACACACACACACACACACACACGCAGAGGAATAGATGCAAAACTGATGAAATCTGAATAATATTTTTGTTTATATTGATGTCAATGTGATATACCATAATCTTATAAAATGTTGCCATTGAGAGAAATGGTAAAATGTACAAGCAATTTTTTTGTGTAGTTTCTTATGAATGCATGTGTATCTACACATGGGAAGAGTTGGGAAAGGATTAGGAAGCAATCTAGGACTGAAAGTTTCTTTCCTAGTTTTGTGCAGTTCACAATTCTCATGGACACATGTAATGCGGAGAATCTCTTCCAATGGTAACTTAGGCTTTTTTCTTCTTGAAATTCCATCATTTTCCTATATCGCTTCAGCATGAGTCAACAGAAATCCTGCATCTTTAGGAATATAATGTGTATGATAGTGGTTTGGATGTTTCATGGGCCAGTCCAAGAAATGCTCAAATTGCTTTCCATTTTTTCCTACTATTTACAGAAAGTTTCATTTTGTTTTAAAATTATAATAACACTGTCTGATGAATAATAATTTTAACATCCAAAACCCAACTCCAAATGTATGCCAAGATTTGTCAAAACATAAAGCTCAAATATTTGACACAGTAAGATATCTGAGCATCAATGTTTAATTTAGGATTAAAATATTTGATTTTATAAAGTATAGTTTTCACTATTCTATTGAATGAAATTCCCCTTCCATTGAAGAGAATATCATCTTGCCACTTCTTAACTGAAAAAGAGACATGGTAATGTAATCTTGCTGTGCCCAAGAAACTGCGTATGTCGGAAGTTGTTGTA
>NW_012109808.1:6289660-6295529 GCF_000951045.1 Mandrillus leucophaeus | reverse complement strand
AGTTTTAATAAATCTTATTGATGTAGAATGGCTTTGCATTTCTGAAAGCTGTACTTTTTATGTCAAAGATTCAGAAAATATTTCAAGACCCCAAATAAAGACTCCTAGTTAAACACATAAGGCAACAGTTCAAGAAAAAAATTAATATATATCTAATATATATAATAACTTACAGTAAAACAGATCTAAAGAGAAAATTTCACCCCAAATATTAACTTGGTAGTACTAAATTTTTAATTGTAAGATACTTCCATTACTAATTTATAATGCCACAATGAAGTATACACAAAGCAAAAATAAGTAGACTTGTGAAAAAATAAACGATACTCTGTTAATGCCCATATTTTCAGTATGTACTTCACAGAACTGAATTTTACATTTCATCTTGTAAGTGAATTTCTGCTTCCAAAGTGTCCCATTTCACATATGTCTCCAGGTTTCATAATTAGGGCTGTCCCAAAAAATAAGCTAAGTAGTCACATATTTAATATAATTTGAGATCTGATATTGAAAGGCACTACCCTTAAAATAAATATTCCATCTGCCTCCCAGAGTCTCTAAAATTGCATTATTTCAGGTCTCTTCTTGACTTACAGTCATCAGTCATCATGTTTCAAAAATCACTATTAAAATGCAATTAATACTACAAGGAATTTTGTATAATATTACTATATCTCTTTAGGTTAGTGTCTACAACTTACACCATTAAGATTGACCAAAATCTTTGAAATACCACTAAGAGATTACATTTGGACATAAAAATTCATAAAGCAAAACTTTTAGAAATGTGAGGTGCATACGAAATAATCTTAAACATGATAAAAAGTTTTATATAGCTTTCTTAGCCCTTATGGATAAAATATATAAAGTTAATTTAGAGAATTTAAATATCATATTAATATATTTTATTTAATACATAGGCATACCTTGGAGATATTGAGGGTTTATTTCCAGACCGCTGTAATAAAGCAAGTCATACACAGTTTTTTTTTGGTTTCCTAGTGCATGTAAAAGTTATGTTTACACTATACTGTAGTCTATTTGGTGTGCAGTAATATTGTCTATAAAAGCAATGGACATACTTTAATTAAAATGCTACCAATCACGTGAGCCTTCAGCAAGGAGTTGGAATCTTTTTGCTGGTGGAGAGTCTTTCCTTGATGTTGTTGGCTGCTGACTGATTAGAGTGATCAGGGTTCTCCCTGTCTCTCTTTTTTATTTATTTATTTATTTATTTATTTATTTATTGAGACTGTATCTCTCTGTGTCATCCAGGCTGGAGTGCAGTGTCACTATCATAAAGCCCTGTTGAGTAGAGGGGACTACAGGCATGTGCCACCACACCCAGCTAATTAAAAAAAAAAAAAACTGTAGATATTATGCGGTCTCACTTTGTTGTCCAGGCTGGTCTCAAATTACTGGCCTCAAGTGGTTCTGCTGTCTCAGCCTCTCAAAACACTGGGATTACAAGCATGTGCCACTGCACCCACATGGTAATTTCTTAAAATAAGACAAAAGTGAAGTTTGCCACATCGATCAACTTTTTCCTTTGAGTAAGATTTTCCCATTGGGTGCAATATGCTGTTTGATAGCATTTTCCCCATGGTAGAACTTCCTTCAAATTGGATCCTCTTAAACTCTGGCACTGCCTTATTAACTAAGTTTATGTAATATTCTAAATTCTTTGTTGTAATTTTGGCAATGTGCATATTATCTTCACCTGTAGATGCCATCTCAAGAAAACACCTTCTTTGTTCATACATAAGAATCAACTCAACCATCCAAGTTTTATCACGAGATGATAACAATTCAGTTCCATCCTCAGGCTCAACTTTTAATTCTAGTTCTCTTGATATTTCCACCACATCTGAAGTGACTTCCACCACTGGAGTGTTGAATCCCTCAAAGTCATCCCTGAGGGTTGAAATTAATTTCTTTCAAACTCTTGCTAATGTTCCTTTCCAAGTGAAATTGGAAACTCCTGCTAATGTTTAATTTCCAACTCTCAAATAGAACAGATACTTATGGATTTTTTGGTTAAATATAGAAACTGAGTATCCTAGTCTTAAAGCTTGAAGCTTACATTTGTCTTATCTGAGTTCCTTTCTCAGGAAACTAATCATCATGTCTCTCTTCAAGGAACTGCAACTTACCAGGACGCTGCATTTGGACAGAAACACCAGAACTTTCACCTGTCATGATTGCTTAACTACTCACCTGCTGCCTGTGACCAACTTCTCTTTCACACCCACCACTAATTCCTGTTCCCCCATACTTAGTTACAACTTTTTCCCTGCTATAAAAAGCCCTCATTTTTATTGGTTGGGGAGACATATTTGAGACTGATCTCCTATGCTCAGCAACCTGTTATCTCAGTGATTGGCATTCTGTGTGGTGAGCTGTGAGACCCAGATTGAATCTCTGCCATTTCAGTAACTTTATGTATGATGAATGTTCTTAATGGTATCTAGAATGATGAATCCTTTCCAGAAGATTTTCCATTTACTTTGCCCAGAGCCCTTGGAGGAATCACTCTCTATGGCAGTACAGCCTTTTGAATTTTAATTCTTGATCTTATAACCATATGAAATTACTCTTCAATCCATGTGCTGTAGAATAGATGTTGTGTTAGCAATCATATAAACAACACTGATAACCTTTGACATCTCCATCAGACCTCCTGGGTGACCAGGTGCATTGCCAATGGACAGTAATATTTTAGAAGGAATCTTTTTTGGAGCAGTAGATCTCAAGAGTGAAGTGAAAATATTCAGTAAACCATGCTATAAACAGATGTGCTGTCATCCAGGATTTGTTGTTCTATATATAGAGCACAGACAAAGTAGATTTAATATATCTTTAGGGGCTCTAGCATTTTCAGAATGGCAAGTGAGTATGAGCTTCAACTTAAAGTCACCAGCAGCATTAGCACCTAATAAGAGAGTCAGCCTGTTTTTTAAAGCTTTTAAGCCAAGCATTGACTTTTCTTCTTTAATTATGAAAGCTTTGGATGGCATCTTCTGACAATAAAATGCTGTTTTATTTACAATGAAAATCTGTTGTTTAATGTAGCCACCTTTGTCAATGATCTTAGCTAGATCTTCCGGATAATTTGCTGCAGCTTCAACATCAACACTGGCTGCTTCACCTTGCACTTTTGTGTTATGAATATAGCTTCTTTCTTTAAGCTTCAGAAACCAACCTCTGCTAGCTTTAAACATTTTTACTACAGCTTCCACATCTCTAGACTTTATAGAATTTAAGAGAGTTAGAGCCTTGGTAAGGATTAGGCTTTGGTTTAAGGGAATATTGTAGCTGACTTGATCTTCAACCCGGATCACCAAAACTTTATATTAGCAATATGTCTGTTTTGCTTTCTTATCATTCATGTATTCACTGGAGTGGCATCTTTAATTTCCTGCAATAACTTTTGCTTTGCATTCACAACTTGGCTAACTGTTTTGTGCAAGAGACCTAGCTTTCTTTCAGGTATCTCAGTGTTCAACATGCCTCCCTTGTGGAGCTTAATCATTTCTAACTTTTGATTTAAAATGAGAGACATGTTACTCTTGCTTTCACTTGAACACATAAAGGCCATTGTAGGATTATTAACTGGCCTAATTTCAATATTGCTATGTCTTAGGGAATAGAGGGACCTGAGGAAAGGGGGAGAGAGGAGGAAAGAACAGTGAGAACATATACATTTAAGTTCAATAGTAACATCAAAGATCCCTGATCACAGATCATCATAACAGATATAATAATAATTATAAAGTTTGAAATGTAATTACCAAATTGTAATTACCAACATGTGACACAGAGACATGAAGTACGCAAGCACATACTGTTAGAAAAGTGGCACTAATAGACTGGCTCAATGCAGGGTTGCCAGAAACCTCAATTTTTAGAAAATGCAGTATCTATGAAATGCAATAAAGTACAATAAAACAAGGCATGCCTGTATGTAAAAAACCTCTCTACCCCACAAACAGAGCATTGCAGCACTCTATCAGTAAGCTACTGCTGCCTAATAACCAGGACAAAATTTCAGTGTCATTAAACTATGCTGTTATTTCCTAGGTCTCTTTAGACCACTTGGGCCCATTGTGCTAATCTCAGCTGTACCGATGTTATGCACCCGTTAGGTTGACAAAGTTAGACTGAGCTTGACTGAACTTGGCAACTTGAAACAGTCAGGTTTCAAACAATGGGGTCTGTTTCATAAATCTTTCCTTCTCCTTGGCCCCACAAACCGGTCAGCACATCTTCTTCTCATGGCAATGGTAGTAGCACAAGCAGCAAATGGGAACACACGATGAAACTAGCTCGCTGCCACTTCCATCTGATTTCCACTAGCCGAGTCAGACAAGGGTGAGTCCAAATGCAAAAGGACTGGCAAGCACGCACTACCCACTTTGCCCAAAGCAAGTCACATGACCAAGCTCAACACTGATGAAATAGGAAAGTAAACTCCTCCAATGGAAGTGAGTTAGAGATAAGAGGAGTGGATATTTTTGAACATTACTATACTACAAACACCATTTTAAGTAGATAGAGTGTTCACACACACATACACACACACACACACTCACACATACAGATAATCATGCTCTTGGCATTCAAATGAACCTCAAAAAATATGTCAAGGGAAAATTCTCACAGGTGACCTTTTCTGACCACAAAGCAATAGTACTGGATACGATTCACAAAATTTATTCAAAATGTTAGTTCTAACAGACTCTATAACTGATTACCTGTAGTAAGACAGGAAAAGGGACAATCTCGGAGGATCACTAGGTTTCCAGCAAGTTGTTAGGTGGCCAATAATATAATTTGTTGAGATTGAACAGCTCTTCACCTACAGTTAAACTATACAGATTACTATAGAGAATAACTACCAGATAACTATACAAAAAAGCATAACTGAATTGTCTAAAAATACAGTATACTTCTGGGAAGACTATGTTGTACTTGTCATAGGAGAATCTCTACAAGGTTGACTCAAATGGCAAATTCTGGAGCTATAATTTTCCAATTTAGGACTGGACACTGGGGGATGTCTATGATAAAGTGTCACTGGCCCACAAGAAACTGAACAAAGTGGCTTTTTCATAAAGTTGAATTTACTCAATTTCAAGGACCACATCTTACGATGCAGCTCTATTTTTCAAATACTCAATTGTTAAAATGCCCCCTTTATTTTCTAAAATATTTGTAAGTCCAGGGAGCACTATTCCTTTGAACTTGTCAAATTTTATATTTTACTTGTTCCTGAAACCCAAACGTCTGAGAGCATTTGTGAAGGATTTTTACATTTTTTGTTGTTGTTGAGCTCTCTGATGAGAAAAGAACTGGCTGGTTTTTCTCAGTGTTGGATCTTTGGCATCAGCAGCCTGTACTAGATACCCGGTGATTATTTTTAATAAAAGAAATGACAGAACACCATGCTGGCAGAGACTGACTGGAAGCTCACCAAATCTGTTTTCCCTTCTCCTAACAAATAGCCATCCTACCTATTCCAGTCTCCCTAGCAAACAGGTGTGGCCTTAGAAAGTGCGAGCAGTAGAATGTGGTTGAAAGTGACGTTTGACACTTTCAAAACTAGTCCTTTAAGTTCTCCCATGCAAGACTCTTTATCTTTCTCCTTGTGTCTGTTGGCCAGATCTGGTCAACTTATTATTACACTTTTATTTCTTCATTATAAAGTGGGCAGAGCCATAGGAGCCTGTCACTGAATATCCTTGTTCCAGAGAATATGAAGACATTGACTCAGGGCGGGCGCGGTGGCTCACGCCTGTAATCTCAGCACTTTGGGAGGCCAAGGCGGGCGGATCACGAGGTCAGGAGATCGAGACCATCCTGGCTAACA
>NW_012109808.1:6265399-6289314 GCF_000951045.1 Mandrillus leucophaeus | reverse complement strand
AGAACAATAGAGCCTCCTAAGAACATCACTTTGAAATTCTTCTTAAGGAAGAAAATCTTATGTAGCTTCAAAAATTATGGTGTTACTTGTTAACTTATTTATTGCCTAATAATTGAGGCAAAGATTAATTTCTCTTTTGTCAATGTGCTAGAGGTAGTAGTGAAAATAATTTTACACACTATTTTAAATTAATTATTACAAGTGATATATCTGCATAACTGAAAATTCTAAGTACAAATGACAACTTAATGGTTTATTATTTCTAGCAGACGAATTAGACTCAACAAATTGCCCATTCCACCGAGATCGTGCTGAACAAAGGGCATAGCGTTCCTTCGGCCACTTGCCTCTGAGTTTATATGAGAGTCATAAGCTTCAAGCACGAATTATTAATAAATTCCATAGTCGTATGGATTTTACCCATTGTTAGCTATCTTTTTCTCTCTCTCCCTTTCTTCTGGGCATTGAAGATAGTTCCCCATTTTTATATACCATCACAGTCAATGCAAAGGAAGCATTCATGAAAATTCCAACCTGAGAAAATAATGCATGTAATTTACCATGTAATATCTCTCCTTCCTCTTTCACTCTTTTCTTTCTGTTGTTGGATAGCTATAATGGTACAGGAATTTGGTTAAATCGTTGTATTCACTTTTCTCTCAAATAACTTACCAACCTGATTTCCATTATCCTTAGGTTGAAAGATTATCTTTGCATTTATCAGACGCTAAAAATTCTGTCTTACACATTAAATAAAATGAAATGTTGAAAACAATAAAAAATAAATTGTACCAGGAAATTACCGGATGATTTTTATAGTCCAATATTCTGAAGTCAGGGACACAAAAAAGAATTTCTGATGTACCAGATGATCACTTAATAACGCTGAAAAAAATCACCTGACATGCCAGGTACTTTTTGATAACTCTTTCGTGGCCCTGAAGAATAAAACTATGCCATGGGCCATAATTTAGTAAATGGACTGCATGCAACATTTTTCTAGCCGTATCAGAGACTTAGTGACAATAATAGCTATCATGTATTGAGGGTTTGCTATTTCAAAGTCATCTTTAACTATATGTGCTGTAATAATTCCTGATAGATAGATGAAAATATATGAGAATAAGTAACTTCCTCAAGGTCACAGAGACAGTACATTGTTCAGCCAGGATTCAAACTCAATTTCTGCTTCTTCCCATACTACCCTGTAGAATAATTGACAAAACCATGTGATGATAAGGTAGCCAAAGTGCTTCGTTGGAGCAGGGCTGATGTTTATTTGACTGTACATAGACTTCTTTCATAGCAGCATGTGCAAAGTATATTTTTCTTTTAAAAAGCTTCAATTACCCTTTATTGTAGGTTTAAGTCTAGCTGGCATATGAAGTGACCTGCATTTTCATTTTCTATAAACATTTAGGTTTTGACTGAATGTATAAGTTTACTCATTCAGCTGCTACTCTAAGCAGTGGCAGCCCTGAAGCAGAGATCATGAGGCCTCAGCACTCTCCTGGTAAGTTGCTCATTAGCTGTTAACAGGAACCAGAAAGATGGGCAGAGGATTGAGTTGGAGGCACACATAACTGTAAGTTAGTATCACAGAATACGAGACTTGGACAAAATATTGAAGATCCCTTTATTCAATTTTCTTATTTGGGGAAGAAAACTCAGTCACTGAAAGGTAATGCACTTTTCTCAAAACCACATCATAAGCTAGTGGTCCAGTTCAGAGCACATGACTCCTAGTGAATTTCCATTCTCTATGGAAATATGTACTATACTGATGCTGAGAAAAATGCTAATTTTTCAACTTGAATTTCATGCTCAGTGTGAGTCATGTGTGCTAGAGAAAAGAGATACCACAACTGTACGTACAATGAGCAACTTGTTCATAGTATGTGTTTTTTAGTTATTATTTTTATCACAAGTTTTGGCACATTTTTTCATCAGTAAATCATGAACATCTTTACTGATGGTATTTTAGTGTCCAAATCTTAGGAAGTCTTGATATAACATCACTTGGAGACTTGAACAAGAGTTTCTTCTTACAGGATGTTCTGCTTTGTGATGTGGCAATGATGAAGGTGATTTTAATACAGGGGTTGGCGGATTCAACCCTTAGTGTGTCAGTGTAATTCTTAATAACACTGTATCCTGTGAGGTCTGCATGAGTTCATTTCGTTGAACGAACCAAAACGTTTACTTCATATTGGTTTTTATCCCTCAGATAATCCAGATAGTTAGAGTTGTGTTAACATTAATACATTGCCTTTTTATCTTTTTTCTTCAAAGACGTGCACACAAACTCACACTCACATGTAGCTTTTGAGGATTAATTAAAGGTATGTCAGGCCAAGCAGCTGCAAAGGTACACTGTGGGTTGATGAAACATACCTTGCATATTATTTCCTGTGCTTTTTCCCACATGCAAATCCTTCTTCTGTCAAACCCCATATCCTTACAAATGAAGCAAATTTATTTTACCTTTGCTTACATCCATTAATAAAACAGCTCTCATAATGATTATTTTTACATCACCACTTTGTATTCATAAGAAGCATAAAATCTGAAAAACAAAAAGAAAGAAAAACAGAGGAGCCAGGGCCATGCATTAAATAGATTTTAGTAGAATTCACTAACATTACTGATCATTTGTCTCTTCCTGTGAGACATAAGAGGGGAAATGTTGAACGGATGAGCTGCAGCCGGCAGCCGCCTCTCATGAAATTGTTTGTCAGTGTCAGCGCATGTAACTGACAAAAGCGTCTGGATGAAAGATTGAGTAATTATTTTTCCGTGTTAATGGTCCTTTATTTGTGTTTTTATGCCTATGTTTGTTAACAGTAATTGCCTCTTCTCTAGTGTTCATTTTTAATGAGTCCCTTAAAAAATGGAGCACTGACTACTGTAGGATTTATTCTCTTTTGTTTGCCATAGTAAGAACAGTGGACAAAACAGGACTTCATTTCCTTAAAGGGAAAGCTAAAACTATGCATCAGTGAGTGCAAGAAAAGGAAAAAGAACAAACTAATACTTTTGGAAGGATGTGCGTGGGATTTTGAAAATAGAAAAGCAATCAGTGCTCTATCCTATTTGTGTGTGGAGTCTCACTGATTCAAGGTGATTCAGCCTGATAAATTTTTTTTTTTTTTTTTGCTGTGTCATTGTTAAAATCTTGGTGTTGGGTTATCCACAGAAGAGTACAAAATAAGTTGCTTATAGGGTTAAATAAATTGCATTTCTTTATAGACGGCAATATTCAGAATTTTTCCCCTTCCACTCTGTTATACTAACACACAATGTTTTAGGCATCTTTGCATCATCAGTACTTTATATATATTTTTGTAGGAAATACATACTCAGTATGTATTTATAGAATAACTAACTACTATTAGCTTTTGTACTGAGCAAGGAGAATGATTCCAGCTCCCAAATCAACAAAGCATATTTGACAAAACATGTCTAAAATATAAGCAATTAAATTTATCCTGAGTATTTTTATAACATAGAAAATGCTTATTTGTCTTCTGTACACACATGTTTTAATTTCCGGGGGCTGTTGTAACAAATCCCACAAACCAGTTGGCTTAAAATAACAGGAACCCAGAAATCTGAAATGAAAATGTTGGCAGGGCCTCTCTGAAGGCTCTAGGGCAGAATCCTTTCTGGCCGTTTCCTAGTTTCTGGTGTTGCTGGCAATCCTGGGTGTTTCTTGACTTGCAGCTGCAGCACTCCAATTCCCGCCTCCGTCTTCACACAGCTGTCTTCCCTCTGTTTGTGTCCCCCCGTCTCTGTTTTCTATTATATGGATACCAGTCGTTGGATTAGGAACAACCCAGTATGACATCATATTAGCTGATTACATCTTCTAAGATCCTCTTTCCAAATAATATATCACATTCTGAGGTTCCTAGTGGACATTAATTTTGAAGGGACAGGCATCATTCAACCCAGTACACCCTGGATGAATTTACATCCTGGCCATATCACTTATTGTGAGATGCTGGGCAAGATACTTGATACCTCTAAACATAAGTTCCCTTATATGTAAAAGAAGGACAGTGATGTTACTGTGTAACTCATAGACCTGTAGTGAGGACTACTTGAACTAATATAAGGAAAGCTCTTAGCACAGCTCCTGACTTACCAAGTGTGCTCTGATAAACAACACTCTGAAATGGATAAAGTAGAGAGTTTAATAGGATTTTTAATAATAATGTCCCTCAGTTCAGGACAGTGACAAAATGCTAAAGCAAAAATTCCTACACACGGTTTTATGAAAACCTCCCAAAATGTAGAGCAGTTACGCAGATCTCTGAAAAGGTTTCAGGATACCACAAACTATGTAAAATCATTTTTCATAAAGTTTCCCTTGAGGTAATACATAGTTCTAATAGAATTATACCAAAAGTCTTGTTATATAAATTAACCACCACCACCACAACAACAGTAACACCTGAAAAAACGAGAGTATTGGTGTTGGGGACTGGGGTGAGGAGACGATGTGGTGAACACTGACTTACAGCATTCCAAAGGGTGCAATTTAAAAAGAATGAAACCTGGAAAAAGATTGACTGTATCTTCTTCAAGAAGCACCTTCAAGGTACAGTTTCCTACAATCTGATTTGTGATAAGAATTGGGAGTAATAGAATGGGAGGCTAAGAGTATCTAGTAGATGAGAGAAGAGAATGCACTTTAAATTCCTCAGAGAGTAAAGTAACCACAGCAGCAGCAACAACAATAACGATATGGTTTGGCTATGTCTCCACCTAAATCTCATCTTGAATTGTAGCTCCCACAGTCCCCATGTGTTGTTGGAGGGACCCACTGGGAGGTAATTGAATCATGGGGGCATTTACCCCCATGCTGCTATTCTTGTGATAGTGAGTTCTCACGAGATCTGATGGTTTTATAAGTGACTTTTTTTTTTCCCTTTTGCTGGGAATTTTCTCCTTGCTGCCACCAGGTGAAGAAGGACGTGTTTACTTCCCCTTCCTTCATGATTGTAAGTTTCCTAAAGCCTCCCAAGGCCTGCTGAAATGTAGGTCACTTAAACCTCTTTCCTTTGTAAACTACCTAGTCTCAAGTATGTCTTTATTAGCAGTGTAGGAACAGACTAATACAGTAAATTGGTACCAGTAGAGTGGGGTGCTACTATCAAGATATCCCGAAATGTGGAAACAACTTTGGAACGGGGTAACAGGTAAAGGATGGAACAGTTTGGAGGACTCAGAAGAAGACAGGAAAATAGGGAAAACTTTGGAATTTCCTAGAGACTTGGAGGACTCAGAAGACAGGAAGATGTGGGAAGGTTTGGAACTTCCTAGAGACTTGTTGAATGGCTTTGACCACAATGCTAACAATGATATGGATAATAAAGTCCAGGCTGAGGTGATCTCAGATGGAGATAAGAAACTTGTTGGGAACTAGAGCAAAGGTGACCCTTGTTATGCTTTAGCAAAGAGATTGGTGGCATTTTGCCCCTGCCCTAGAAGTTTGTGGAACTTTGAACTTGAGAGAGATGATTTAGGGTATCTGGCAAACGAGATTTCTAAGTGGCAAAGCTTTCAAAATGAAACAGAGCACAAACGTTTGGAAAATCTGTAGCCTGATGATGCAATAGAAAAGAAAAACTCATTTCTTAAGAGAAAGTCAAGCCTGCTGGAGAAATTTATGTAAGTAACAAGAAGCTGAATGTTAATTACCAAGAAAATGAGGAAATGTCTCCAGGGCATGTCAGAGACCTTCATGGAAGTCCCCTCCCTTAACAGGCCTGGATGCCTAGGAGGAAAAAATGGTTTCTGGGCTGGGCCCAGGGTTCTTCTATTGTGTGCAGCCTAGGGATTTGATGCCTTGAGTCCAGCCTGCTCCAGCCATGCCTAAAAAGGGCCAAAGTACACCTCAGGCCACAGCTTCAGTGGCTGCAAACCTTAAGCCTTGGCAGCTTCCACATGGTGTTGGTTCTGTTGGTGCACAGAAGTCAAGAATTGAGGTTTGGAAACCTCTGCCTAGGTTTCAGAGGATGTATGGAAACACCTAAATATCCAGGCAGAAGTCTGCTGCAGGGGTAGAACTCTCATGGAGAACCTCTGCTAGAACAGTGCAGAAGGAAAATGTGGGGTTGGTGGCCCCACACAGAGTCCCCACTGGGGCACTGCCTACTGGAACTGTGAGAAGAGGATCATGATCCTCCAGAGCCCAGAGTGGTAGACCTACCTACAGCTTGCACCCATTTGCCTGAAAAAGCCACTAGCACTTAACACCACCCTGTGAAAGCAGCCTGGAGCAGGGGTTTACCCTGCAAAGCCACAGGTGCAGAGCTGTCCAAGGCTGTGGGAGCCCACCTCTTGCATCAGCGTGATCTGGATGTGAGATATAGAGTCAAAGGAGATCATTTTGGAACTCTAAGGTTTAAATGACTGCCTTGTTGAATTTCTGACTTGCATGGGGCCTGTAGCCCCTTCATTTTGGCCAATTTCTTCCATTTGGAACAGGTGTATTTACCCAATAACTGTTCCTCCATTTTATCTGGGAAGTAACTAACTTACTTTTGATTTTACAAGCTCATAAGTAAAAGGGACATGACTTGTTTGAGATGAGGCTTTGGACTTGGGCTTTTGGATTAATGCTGGAATGAGCTAAGTCTTTGGGGCACTGTTGAAAAGGCATGATTGTGTTTTGAAATGTGAGGACGTGAGATTTTGGAGGGACCAAAATCCCATGGGAGGGACCTCATGGGGGATAATTGAATCATGGGGCCAGTTACTGCCATGCTGCTATTCTCATGATAGTGAGAATCTCTATAGGAAAAAACATCAGTTCTCACAAGATCTGATGGTTTTATAAGGGATTTTTCCCCCTTTTGCTCAGTTCGTCTCCTTGCTGCTGCCATGTGAAGAAGAAAGTGTTTGCTTCCCCTTCTGCCATCATTGTAATTTCCTGAGGCCTATTTAGCCATGCTGAAGTGTGAGTCAGTTAAACCTCTTTCCTTTATAAATTATCCACTCTTGCTTATGTCTTTATTAGCAGCATGAGAATGGACTAATTCAGATAATCTCAACAATTTTGTGAGAGATTACTTTGTACATGATTCTAAACATGTTCCAAACATTTCACTTAATCATTATAACCCTCTTAGGGACATAGGATTAATTTCCCTATGTTCCCTAAAGATGAAATAGAGGCAAAGGGAAATGGAATAAGTTGATGATCTGCCAATTAGTGGGTGGTAGAAAAACACATTGGCATTAAGCAGTCTGACACTCTTGCCCGTGATTTTACCCTGCAATATTCTTAATTTGTTAGTAAAATAACAATATTTTTGTACTTTCTGGATTGTGGGGGTATCCATTCACTCCCCTCATTAGTGAGTGCTATAACTAAGGAACAGATGGCATTCAGTCAGAAGTGAACAAGAGGGCCTTAGACAACTGGCTTAAATTCTTCTGTCAACACCATTTCTGGAATGCTTATTTTGTGTCTATTTTGCATCAGGCATTCAGTAAACACAGCTTTTCTGAGCCTGATTTTTCAAGATGGCTAGGTGGTTTAGGAGAACACCATGTCTTCCAGACCTACCCCATGACTGAAAACAAGATGGCATTCTCTGCATAGAGACATGCTAAAACCTAGAAAGCAAGCAAAGTCCTTGAAGTGATGCAAATAACAAAAAATCTTTAAAATTATTTGTAGGAATTAAAAATTGAACTGGATATCAAATAATCAAATAATCTGGTTGTTTTGAAGTTATGGATTGAACATTTGGTGGCATATTCTACTTTTATGGACTGGGTTAAAAAATGGTCATGACAGTCAGCAATTTTTTTTCCTATAGAAATTTTTACATTCCTTTGTCTCCCTACTCACCTTTAAACTTATTGATTGATAAAATCTAAGATGAAACTAATAGTCAGTGTTCATATAGTTAATATGTTTTGACTCAGGTTATATTATGAATCAAAAAACAATTTTTAACTGATGAAAATTACTCATCCGGAATAGTGTGATTTAATAAATGTGTCTCCCTATTTAAGTAAAAATATTTCAGCTAAAATTAGCAGCACCTCTTGTTATTTTACTATGTCTTAGAATGAAATAAACCACAGGCGAGATAAGTTTTCTTTGTCTGATTCAATTGCTTTTGGGGAGATGGAGCAGTGTAAAGCTACCTAACTCCAATGGACAAGCTGTATAGATAGGAGTGAATGTAGCATGAAAGGAAGAAATTAACACTAATGCTGTAAACAACTTGCAGTCCCAAGAATACCCCAAAAAGCATTTTTACCCCTTGCAAGTTTCCCCTAGAAATAAACCAAGCAACTAAAAATGGATATCCATCCATCATGTTCTTAATATTAACAAGTTCATTAATATCACCATTTTTGCTTGTATCAACCTTTTTCTAGAAAACTATGCCTAGAATAGAAGGATATTATTCTGTGTTATTGAGAGAGGGGAAAAATGTGTGATATTTTAATTTGTTTTTTTTTTTTCCTCTATATCTAATAAGTGGAATTCTATGTGTGTATGTTTAATTGCTTTTGTAATATGAAGAATAAAGATACGTTAGAAGAGGTTCTCTGAAAATTTAGTTATCCCAGAAGCAATTGTCTAAGCACTTGGATGAGGAAGAGAGAATAAGGAAAATCTTTAATTGAAAAACAGTCACTGAATGCCTTCTACGAGCTACTCCCTTTTCAGTGTTCTGGGTAGACAAGGATAAAGAAGACTTAGTCTTTGTCCTCAAGAATTCTTTCAGAATAAGGAATTGAAGACATAAGCAAAACATTTATAGCAAGTTTGTGTGGTAGTAAGTAGCCAGGATGTGATGGAACATGAGATATGGAAGACTAGAGGTTGGAAAAATATATTGGAGCCAACTTCTAGAATGACTTATTAAAAAACTAAGATGTTAATGCTCTTTCTTTTTGATTCTTTTCTATAACCAAAAAAGTAACAAAGTCATAAATCTATATGAAAAGATTTACTTTTCTTACATTTCATATATATGAAATAGAAGTATATAACTCATATATAAATAAATGTATTTCTATACATAAATTTATGTAATATTTACATATTAAGACAAATATATATTTAGAAAATGAGGATAGAAGAAAGAAATTTTGTAGAGATTGTGAAATGTAAATTCATTACACTTGCAAATTGATTTACATTTTTTTCACCTTAAAATAATACATTTTAAATTGTGTTTTTGCTTTTATGCTTTTGGGAGTGTTTTTAGACTTGCCATTTTCTACTGTCTTTAACTTTATTTTAGGGTTTAAGCAAGATAATTCTAATCTGTGAGTGATAATGAGAAATTAGGCTGATGCAGGAGCACTTTGTGGGAATTCTGGGTCTCTGTAACTTACATATGTTTAATCGGTGGTGGAATGAGTCAACAGAGGATGGATTGAAGGCTGTGATACGGTCCTGAAACTAAAGCACATATTGGTAGTGTCTTCCTTTAGTAAGCAGCCAGCTCTGGGGATTTTCTTTCCACAGTGCTATTTTAATGTGTAAAACCACCACACAAAACCTGTGCGACAATCACAACCCTGCTAATCTGAATTTTTCCCTTCCTCCTGTAATTTTCAGAATAAGTCCCAAGTTAAGCATGGTTGGCCAGCCACTGAGCACATTCCCTGGAACAGAGATAGGACAACGGTACTCTTCTTTCAGTGTGCAACTCAAGAATGTTGTGCAGACATTTGTTTTGTATTTTTTAACATTAGTAAAACAACAATTGACTTTTGATTGTGGTTGTGGTCATAGATGAAACTTTGCTGGAAAAAATTTCATAGCATTTGCATTACATAGCAAAAATGAAAGGTGGGAAGAGGGGCTTAGATTTTTGCTTCTGACTACCTGCGGTGAATAACTAGTTGTTTTCTTTTTTAAAAGAATCCAATATAACTAGGACCATTACTTTTATAAAATATAATAAAGGTTACAGGAAAAATTAACAAGACATGCAAACCATAAGACTCCAATTTTTATCATCAGTTCAACAGGCATATTTTTGTCTGTCAAGCACTATACAGGTTCCTAAATGCTTACTCACAATTTCTGTACTTATCTCTCTATATTTCAGAGGAAGACTCTAGTGATTGGACCAACCATATTTGGAGTAGCACTAGCTTAGAGGATTCTGAAAGCAGTCAGGAAATCCCAGAGCAAATGACACAGCTTTAAATAAATCTATATATAACACCTTGCTTAGTCAGGGCTACCACTGTTTCTCTGCATTAACACAAGTTGCTTTCTGATTTATCTAAAGGAAGAGAATTGTCCTCTAGGCAGTAAGGTAGTAGCTGTTGATGGAATTTAGAAGTGAAAAAGTGCTTTATATTTGTGTGTGTGTGTGTGTGTGTGTGTGTGTGCAGAACTATATTGAACAGTAGCCAATAGTCTGGGGGAAACGGATCTGCATGAAATTTTCAAAAGTAACATCAAAAGATACATATACCCTGAAATGTTGGCAATTACATCTGCTTGTTTCCAAATTCATCTTTGTGAAACCTACAAATATAAAATGGAAGCCATCTTAGGGAATTTCACTGAGTGATATTATTTCATCTTTAGAATGTTTTCTTTCTTTTTCAGCAGCCAGCCTTTCCCCTGATACACTCTTTCTCTGCCTCTTTTAAGTTTATTTTTAGTAAGTGATGAAGAACAGGCTGATGATCATTTCAACCTGCATTTTCCCTTCCTTCCATAGCAATAAAATCACTAATTTTATTTTTTTCTGAACAAATGGCTGCACATTCCCAATTGTCCTTTGCAGTCACATGTAATCTTGAGACTAATTGCAGACAGCATAATGTGAGCAGGTGTCAAGATCAGGTTCTGAGAACCAGGGAATGAGATTTAAAAGACTGATGGAAATAACAATGTGCCTTGTTTTTTTCTTTTTAAAAATCTCTACCTAATTTCTAGCTGGTACAAGGAATTCCATACATCTTGGGTTATAATATAGTCCCAGGAGTAGGGATCACATTGGGGTGGAACCAAATGTAAGATGGAGTAAGGATTGCTAACATCTCTGAAATATCATTTCCTATTCCTTTCATTTTAGACAGATTTCCACTAAAAATTTTTGATCTTGAAAGAAGTAAACTCCCACCTCGTTTAATCAACTATTTCACAGAACCAAACTTTATCTTAACTGATAAGAGTGATAATAATACAAGCATGTTAGAAGTACATGTCTGTGCTTTCCAGCATGATAGCCACTAGCCATATGTGGCTCTTCAAATTTAAATGAACTAAAGATAAATATAATGTAAAATATAATTTCTGAGCTACTCTAGTCACATGTTCTGTGCTCCATAACCCCCTGTGGCTACTTTGTTGGACACTGAAGAAATTGTAGAACATTTCATTGCAGAAATTTCTATTGAATAACACTGATCTAGAGGGCAAGGCCTAGGTTAGCCTTCATTGTAACCAAATATACACTAAAAGTTTTTCATTTCTTTATCTTAAAATACCCTGCATATTGAGTTAACTATATAAATCAAATAAGCACATGAAAAGAATAAAATATGTGTAATAAATTTGAAAAAAAAATAAATGTTTGAAAGATATCACAGGAAATAACATAACTGTTCCTGGCATAGATAGAAACTTATTTCAGGGGTTAATCCAGGACCTGGAATAAACAATTCGGAACTCTTCCATGCCCCACAATTTTCACACTGATTATTTCAGGTGAAAGGGAATTTAAAGGATGCCCACAGGGAAAAGGTGAAGAAGTGGAGATGAAGCATAAAATGTATCTTGGTCAACTCTTGAATAGTAAAATAAAGTTGTGAAGGACAAATGCATTCAGTTATCTTTGGTACAATAAGAGACATAAAAACTTACCATATTTATGGTAATATTTTCCTTATCTTTCTTTTTAATTTTCCTTTTATTTCTAGCCATATGCCTTATTTCCCACAATAAGACTTAGAGCACCTGAACTTTACAACATGGTGGAACTTCCAGAAGTTTTGACAACCACATACGTTCCATTTGCAAGAGTGTAGTACATTTTCACAAAGAGCAAATGTAATATAACAACAAAACACTATGAAATTATTTATTTTTAAGTCAAAATATAGCAAACTGGTGAAGTGGTGGAGTAAAGGGAACACTTATACACTGTTGGTAAGAGTGAAAATTAGTTCAACTACTGTGGAATGCAATGTAACTATTCCTCAAAGAAGTAAAACAGAACTACCATTTGACCCAGCAATCTCATTACTGGCTATGTACCCAAAGGAATATGTATTAGTTCGTTTTCCGACTGCTCATACAGACATACCCGAGACTGGGCAATTCACAAAAGAAAGAGGTTCAATGAACTAACAGCATCACATGGTTGGGGAGGCCGCACAATCATGGTGGAAGGTGAAAGGCACCTCTCACGTGGTGGCAGACAAGAAGAGAGCTTGTGCAGGGATACTCCTGTTTTTAAAACCATCAAATCTGGTGAGACTTACTCACTATCATGAGAACAGCATGGGAAAGACCTGCCCCCATGATTCAATTACCTCCCACCAACTCCCTCCCACAACATGTGGGAATTCAAGATGAGATTTGGGTGGGAACACAGAAAAACCATATCATTCCACCCCTCACCCCTCCCAAATCTCCTGTCCTCACATCTCAAAATGAATGATGCCTTCCCAGTAGTCTCCCAATGTCTTAACTCATTTCAGCATTAACTCAAAAGTCCACAGTGCAACATCTCATCTGAGACAAAGCAAGTCCCTTCGACTTATGAGCCTGTAAAATCGCAAGCAAGTTAGTTACTTTCTGGATACAATGGGGATACAGGCATTGGGTAAATACAGCTATGCCAAATGGGAGAAACTGGCCAAAACAAAGGGGCTGCAGGCCCCATGCAAGTCCAAAATCCAGCGGAGCAGTCAAATCTTAAAACTCCAAAATGATCTCCTTTGACTCCATGTCTCACATCCAGGTCTCACTGATGCAAGAGGTAGGCTCCCACAGCCTTGGCCAGAATATAAATCATTCTACCACAAAGACACATGCAGACATACGTTTGTTGCAGCATTATTCACAACAGCAAAGACATGGAATGAACCTAAATGCCTATCAATGACAAATTGGATTAAAAAATGTGGTATATATCCACCATGGAATACTATGCAACCATAAAAAAGAAAGAGATCATGTCCTTTGCAGGAACATAGAGGGAGCTGAAGGCCATCATGTTTAAGAAACTAATGTAGGAAGTGAAAATCAAATGTTCTCACTTACAAGTGGAAGCTAAATAATGAGAACACATGGTCACAAAGAGGAGAACAATAAACACTGGGATTTACTTGAAGGTGAAGGGTGGAAGAAAGGAGAGGATCAGAAAAAAAAATAACTATTGGGTACCAGGCTAAGTACCTGAGTGACAAAATAATCTGTATAAACATTTGGGACATTAATTTACCTATATAACAAAGCTGCACTTGTATCCCAGAACTCAAATAATTTTTTTTAAAGAGAAATTATTTAATTTTTAAAAAGCGATCAGCATGCTACTTTTGTTCGTTTTTTGTTTTTTGTTTTTTTTTTCTCAGAAAAGACATCTTGGATACTGCTGCTTTCTTTGTGTTGAGTAGTAGACTTTCTATTCTTAAATATATAAGCATATTCCTTCCCGTGAGGCCTAAATTAAAAAAATTAAAAACATTGCAGGTTATTTTATTGTACAATGAAATTTTGAAAATTGAAGACTTGTCTATTTAGTGAACTAATTTTTCCCACTCTTTCCTTCTTATTACAAGGGCAATCATGTCTAACCTCATTCATATAGAAATGTGTTTAAAACGCATTAAAATATTATTAGCTACATAGCGGAATTTAGTATGCAGAAAATTCTTACCAAGGCATATATTTGTGATTCAAGAGTTCAAAATATTCTTTATGCCCTCTTCCCTAGTAAAGGGTAATGATTTAATTAACTGTGCGTGCTCTTTGCTGCTATATCTGAGCATTAGACCACACTAACTTTTATCCTAGAAAGCCATCAGCCATGGAATGGAAATCACACAGATTTGGGGAAGACTTGACTTTGACAACTGGCTTCTAGTAATGGTGGGACATGGTTAAGTGAATTAATCTTCATGAGACTCCATAAAATGAAGTCTGGATTATTTATCTCCTAGTGGCATTGTGAAAATTAAGTTAAATATCTTAAGGACTGCATCTGGTACACAAGAGTGCAAACACAAAACGAAACATGAATTGTCATGCAGAGATGGATAGGAGCTGAAGAGGGAAAATAGTTACGATTAAAGGCATGTGTTTGAGATTTTTCCTCCTAGTGTGAACTTCTAGCCCAGAGTTAACCTGGAGGGTCTTTTGAAAAATAAGATACCTAGAATAACTTATAAGGGAGAAAAGAGATTCCATGTTCCACAGCACTTTGAAAATTTTGAAATAAACTTTAAAACATTATTTAAAACCAAATATTGTGGATTTATTTGACTGAGTGATCCTTTCAAGACCTAATACATCTAATAAAATAAAAGTTTATTAATAATAAGAGTTTTATAAAACATGATTGGGAAACACTTCTATTTACCAGTTTCTTATAAATGAAGTTCTAACACTTATTTGAAAGACTGTGCAATTAGAAATTAAAGAGATGGTAATTTGTTAATTCAAGATACACTTCTCCCTATAATTAATCTTAAAGCAGGACCGGAGAATATAAGTTTTAAAGGTTTGTTGAGACTACCTTATATATATGTGAGGCATATATGAATTATTCACACCTACATACACATAAAAATATGTGTATATATATATACACAAACACATACACACACACACTATTACTTCACTATTCAAGGTAGCTCAAACTTGCTTTACAATGGTTCATTTATCTTCTGCACAATATACTCATTGAAAAGTAATAACTAACACATTCTAAGAATGTGTTGTAATTGTGCTAAGTGCTCTAAATATAAGCTTTTATTTAATCCTCAAACAATCCTAGGAGGCAGGTTCATCTGTTCTCTTTTACAGATTCGAAAAGGGGAGCCTCAGGGCCGTTCAACAGCTTGTACAAAACTGAGTGTCTTAGAGGTGATTGATGCAGATACACTCTAAAGTTACCCCAATGAGTCATTCCATTGTACAATTTTATATCCTAGAGTATGGGTAGAACCTGTGCCTTGCTTCCAACCAATGGCATATGGCAATAGTGAAGGGGTTTTGCCAATTTAATGCAGGTCTTTAATAAGTTTATTTTGAGTTAATTAAAAAGGCAGTTTTTCTTGGGGGGAGGCCCAGTCTAATCAAGTGAAAGCTTTTAAACAAGAGACCGGAAAGTTTCCTTTAGCAAACAGTTTGCTTGCTGAACTTGAAGAAGCAAGAGATGAACTCTGTAGCCACAAAGGTTGAACCTGCCAACAACCTAAATGACCTCGGAAGAGGACACTGAGCTTCAGGTGACAATGCATCTGTCTTATGCTTTATTGCAGCCTTGTGAAACCATGAGCAGAGTTTTCAGCTATGCTGTGCCTGGACTCCGGAACCACAGAAACGGGGAGACAATGAATGTCTCCCAGTTTAAATTCCACCACTAAGTTAGTGGTATTTTATTACATAGCAGCAGAAGACCAATACACGGATGAAGATGAGTTTTGAACTCAGGAAGTCTGGCCTTCAAGTTTGCATTCATAGTGACATCCAGCCTCTCAGAGCTGCAGCTTGGTATCTGGTATCCTATAGATACACAGCTGTACAGCTGTGTACTCTGTGGTCCAGGTGTGATATGGTTTGGCTCTTTGTCCCCACCCAAATCTCATGTTGAATTCATCATGTTGAAATCTCATGTGGAATCTAACATTTCCCAAGTGTTGGAGACGGGACCTGGTGGGAGGTGACTGCGTCAGTGGGTGGGGCTTCTAATGGTTTAGCACCATCTCTTAAGTGCTGCTTCATGATAGAGCTCTCATGAGATCTGGTTGTTTGAAAGTGTGTACCACCCCTTCCTTTGCTCTCTCCTCCTCTTGTTTCAGCCATATAGGACATGCCAGCTTCCCCTGCATCTTCCGCCATGATTGTAAGTTTCCTGAGGCCTCCCCAACCATGCTTCCTGTGCAGCCTGTGGGACAATGAGCCAATTAAACCTCTTTTCTTTACAAATTACCCAGTCGCGGGGAGTTCTTTATAGCGATGTGAGAACAGACTAACACAAGGTGTCTATGAGGTTAGTAATGACAAAAAGGCTAGTTGTTTTCCTCTACTTCATATTTAGAAATATTTAGTGTAATTGGTGGATAGGATCAGATGTAGGTTGGAAGTAGCAACATTTATTTTTTGGAAGTGGTACTATTCTTATCTGAATGAACTTAGAAAATTCACATGTTGCCTTCTGCCTCAGTTTTCTTTGTTACATTGGCAATGTTTTATTAAATTTCCAACTTGAAAAGAAATCTATTGATTGTACCACACAATGATGACTGTAAAAGCTATTTTTTCTCAAAAGATAAGCATTTATAAAATATTAGCTTACACATCTAAATTACATTTCAAAACTCATTTAATGAGGGCCTACTCAGTACCAAGTGTTATTAATCTTCACAGATTCCTTAAAAATTGATTTATTCTCTCCTTTAACAAGCTGGAATTTTAGTGAGTTGTATGACTTGCCTCTCTGACCATAAGACAAAAACAAAGAAGTCCTGATTTATTGGGCTGTTAGATAAAATCTGGTTTCTTCCGGATCTTTAAATCTGTATTTGTAAGCTACACATATTCAATATGCTAAGGAACAAAGAAAAATGTCAGATGATTTCAACTGTGTGTTTTTGTATCCTACTAGATGATTCCATTTCTAATACAACTATCAGAAAAACCAAGGCAGTGGGTATTTGTGTTTATTCTTGGTTCTCATTTAGGGAGCTGTGTTTTTAAATGAAACATAATTTTAAATTTATCTCTTCAATCCTCCACTCCTTATAAACGTATTGCTGCATCTACTAAGAATTTAGGAACATGAATCCTCTTTTGTCAGCCTTCCTTTCTAAGCATACATTGCAAAGAACTGCTAATTTCATTTTCTTTCTGTTTAATTTCATTTCTTCCTTCTTAGGATTTCTGTTTAAAAAAGCTTTTAGCAGTCTTTGCTCGCATATGGTGCATATGCTTGTGAAATAGGCAAACCAGCTTGAGTAAAGCATGAATAAAAATAAACCACACAGAACCAAACTACAAACTTTTTGGGAGGTCCTCAGTCCTGTTGCTTTTTTTTTTTTTTCTTGCATATGTCAATGATTCCTGTTTGGAACCAGGAATGGAATCCTCTGAAATACCCAAATACAGTAAGAAAGATGGCATTGTTCTCTAGATCAAAGAATTAAATGAGATCTATGAGTTCTGAAAAAGTTCTTCATCCTATGAGATTTGCAGGCTCTTTTCCTGAACAAAACTTTCGGTAAAAGATGAAAATTACCGGATATGCTTACTTTAGGATGAACTTGACAGCTTCTTTTTGACATTATTTTATAAAAAGACAGACACTAAACATAGCAGGCCACAGAGTTAAGAGTAAAGCCTCCAAACCCAAATATTTAAAACCTAGCTACTCAAGAAGCCACAGAAATAAAGTGTAGTTTTCTAGTGAAATCCCTTTGGCATTATCTTCCTGCTGAATGTTTTCAAAACACACTGAGCAGTCTATATCCCTAAGGATTACTTTTCTCTAGTTGATTTATATGTTTACACATGTTTAACTACTCACTGTATTGTCTATTAAAGAGAAAATTCATACCATGCATATGGGTCTGGGTCCAGGTGGCTTACCAGACTGGTTCAAGATGTGGGTGCGGGGCTTTAGTGTCCGGATGGTATTTCAGCTTGTGTTCAAAGAGGGAGGGAAATGAACAAAAGAAAGGAGGAGATAATTTATGCTGAGTGACTTCCCTGCTCTAAACTTGCCAATGCAGTTTTGGAGGTCTTACAACATCTTTGCTCTTTGCTGCTTGGATAAGAATCAATCAGGAAGCCAATGGAAGAATATTAGGTATGTACAAAGCAGGTAGGAAACACAGGGCAACTGGAGCTTGTTGTCTGTTTACCATTTTGATGGTGTGATAAGACAAGAATTTAATAATACAAAAGTTATCCATATGAGTGTAAGAGCACCTAAAGCTGGATAGTTTATAAAGAAAATACAATTATGTCTTACTGTGTTAGAGACTGGGAAGTCCAAAGTTGAGAGGTGCATCTTGTGACAGTCTTCGTGCTGGTGGAAACTCACTGCAAAGTCCCAAGGTAATGCCAGGCAGCACATGGTGAGGAAACTGAGCATACTAACATGCCAATTCAGATTGCTTCCCCTCTTTCTATAAAGCCACTATTTTCCCTCTCATGCTAACCTATTAATTTATTAGCCCGTTAATTCATGAAAGGATTAGCTCATTCATGAGGACAGAAACCTCACCACCTAACTGCCTCTCAACACTGCCACATTGGGGGATGAAATTTCAACGTGAGTTTTTGAGGGGATATTTGAAGCATAGCAATGAGAGATGTCACCTTGTTAACTATTGCTTTACAATTATGGGCATGATAGAGCCTTCAAAGAGGAAATGGGATATTACCTGTCAGTGAAGGGGCTTTCAATTTAAGAGGATGAGGGGCAAGGAAGTCATGCCAAGGCCTGAGAACAGTGTAAATAATTGGGGGGAAAACACAAGTTGCACGCTGAGTATGGCAGGATGACAGCTATCACTTGAATTCTGGTTGATCTAGTACAGGAAATTCAAACTCAGATTCCTCATAGGGTGAAAATGCAACAGAAATGAGAAGAGCAAGCTGCAGAGTATACTTTACCACTTTTTAAAAATTTTGCTTATTCTTAAAGAAGGTGAAATGTTCTTCACTTCCACAAGAAAAACACCTCTTTCCTTTTCTTTCTCTGCTTCCTGTCCTCTCTGCAACGTAGGCTTACAGGATCATTTCTCCCTTAAAACAAACAAACGAAGAAACAAAGCCAAAAGCAGCAGGGCAGACATATAGATAGATTATAATTGATGCTTGACCTCCCATCATGAGGCAATATTAAGCCCAAGGAACCAGCCTGCCTGGGCTCCTTCTCTGTCTATGCAGAGCAGCTGTTAGTGTTTTTGAAACACTGTGCAAGCCAAACAATGCACATCTATAGGCAAGAATGGCCTCATCCGCCACCGGGGCGCAGCTTCTGATGTAGAAGAGAAGGGTGCCATACGATTGCAAAGATAAGAACTTTTAGGAAGTTAAAGGAATTAGACTTTAGGTTCAGTATGTGGTCCAAGATCCAGGGTCCTACACAGAGCCCAGATTTGATTCATTTGGTAAATGCTAAATCCATTCCATTTGCATAGCGTGTTCTCTAAAGCATTTTCAATTGGAACTGATTTTGTATTTGAGACTGAAGGAAGAATGTATTCTGGCAAGCTGATGTTTCCGTCCGCGTGGAGCTGCCTTTCCAAGGGGTTGACAAACACCCATCGTGGCCCTTCAGCATTTTTCTATGTGCTGAATGGGCTTCAGGAGCATAGATCACTTTTATTGCAGCATGCAATATGTTTGATAATAAACTTTTAAGCTCTATTTATTGGGCTACACATACAAAACCATTACTTTCTTGGCTAACACCCATACCTTATCTAATGGGAAAGATAAAGAGTGATTTCAGTAAGAAACTTTAAACAGCATTTGATACTTGGAAGAAAAGAGTAATCAAATCACCTAATATTTATTTTCTCCTGTGTGCCTGGCATTATAATATTGATTGATACTACCTTCTACCCATCTCATACATAAGCATGTTGTCTCTTAGCGTGTGTGGTGAGCTTTAAATAATTGTTTCCTTGGCATTAGAGAAACACATTTTACTGCCCGAGTAGAAAATATCTGATATTGCAGGAGATTTCGGAAGGACAGTGAAAGGAGGAAAAAAAAACCCAAAAAAACAAACCTTTGATATTTCAACATTTGAAGCTGACTGATGATTACTAGATAATTTATGAGCAATTGGCCTCATTTAAATATAGATCTGGCAAATAGGGAATAAATTTTAACGCTAGATGGGAGGTAAAATGCGTATAATGCCTCATCATTTTCAATCTATTTTTACCTTCACTAGGTTATTTGATATATGAAACAGCACTGAGAACCCTGGTCAGAAACTGGTGTGTGTGTGTGTCTGTGCGTCTGTGTGTGTGTGTGTGTGTGTCTGTGTGTGTATACAAAGATAGATTCAGGAATTATTATCTCCATCTCACAAATGGGGTCATTTAGCTGAGTTTGAATGATGAATGTGCAATTCAACAGCTAGTTAGTAGCAGAACTGAGCCTCCTGACTTCCCAGTGATTTCTATCACATTAATACATATTTGTGCTTCTCCAGTATTCATTAGCTACATGTTGCATTGTGTCATTATGTATCTGCCAATGGTTTACATGGAATTATACATGTTCCCTTGCCAATCTAAAATGATCTTTACAGATTAATACCCTTGTCAAAGTGATGGGTTCAAGATGTACAGAGACAACGAAGTGAAGACTAAGGTTTTTGTTGTTTGATTGTAGTGGGAGTCATGTTCTCTCTCATTCAGAAAATGAGAAATGAGAGAGCATCTGTTCCTGGTAGCTATTTGCTGCCATCTTGAAGCCACACATGGTCTGCTTTGCAATGAAACTGCACCCTTGCAGGCTGAAAAAACATTGCCATTGAGAACAACAGCCTAAGTACATATGTAAACCGGATCAAGCTTTGCATGGCCTTTTTTTTGTTCCTTTTTAATTCAATCTGTTAAGAAGGGAAATTAATTCTTTTTTAACATAAGCCAACTTGGGTTGTGGTTTCTATTATTCATGACCAAAATAACCCTAAGTGTTGCACAAAAGCTACATCTGCAGAAACCAAATTTCACACCCTTACTTTGTTTAGAGAAAACCTTTAGACTGAATAAGATATATCTGCAACCCTTATGGGTAACTTTAGTTAGGAAATTCCCAAATATTTTTGAAACCTCAATGCAGAAAGAAGAAACACATGCGTGTGAAAGTGTTTTTGAGCTGGGCACGTTGCCTCATGCTTCTAATCCCAGCACTTTGGGAGGCCGAGGCAGGTGGATCATCTGAGGTCAGGAGTTCGAGACCAACCTGACCAACATGGTGAAACTCCGTCTCTACTAAAAATACAAAAAATTAGCTGGGCGTGGTGATGGGTGCCTATAATCCCAGCTATTCGGGAGACTGAGGCAGGAGAATTGCTTGAACCTGCGAGGTGGAGGTTGCAGTGAGCCAAGATTGCACCACTGCACTCCAGCCTGGTGACAGAGCAAGACTCTGTCTCAAAAAAAATGGATACTAGGTTAAAGAAGTAGTTTGGGTTCATGTATCAGATTGCGTGGAACATCAAATTGGAGAGGGAGACGTTTTCTTTGCTGCTTCTCATAGCCAGCACTGGTCTCACTCCAGGAGTCTGAGTTTTGTGAGCAATGAGATTCAGTGCCCTTGGCACAGACACTGGCTCACTATGTGGCATCATATGCCAGAGCAAAGGTGAGACTCTTACAAGTGGCTTTGAGAGCAGGTGCCATCAGCGCAGGGAGGTGGGCGGGGCGACTTGCAGTTGAACATAAATTATATTAAAACTTTGACATGGGAGAGTAGTAAACATATTTTGCTGTGAGCATTAATTTTTTTTGGTGAGTTTTTTGTGAGGGGTTGTCAGAACTGTGAAGGACTTGAGATGTTACTTTGCTTGCAAGCTAAGAAGTTAGTATAGCACAGCTTTTTGAAAGCTTGCAGAAGTCATTAGACTGCAGAGTAAAAGACAAAGGAGTTTACTACTAACAGCAAAACAATCATGAGTACCAATTCACTTTGCTCCCAAATCCCATAAGGACAATGTAGAGGAGTCTACAGAGATGCCACCCACACAATGGGTTAGCATCATTTATGAGTAATTCTGACCTTAGGGGACCCAAGTGTTTTATACAGAACAGTAAACACAACGGCCTTCTGCCCTGGAGGTACACAGTACTTCTATCATGTAAGGCTGTTTGGTATCCAAACATCCCTGAAAATTTAGTCCAAAGCAAAAACGGATTTAGTGTCTTTGATGGTTAATTTTAAGTGCCAACTTGACTGGATTAAAAGATACCTGATAACTGGTAAAGTATTCCTGGGTGTGTCTGTGAGGGCATTTCTGGAGGAGATTGGCCTATGAGTGGATGGACTTAGTATGAAAGATCAGCCCTCAATGTGGGGGGCACTATCCAATCAGCAGGGGTCCTGGAGAGAATAAAAAGCAGAGGAAAGGTAAATTTGCTCTTTATTCTGAAGCTGGGTCACCCTTCTTCTCCTGCCCGTGGACACTAGGACTCCAGATTCTCTAGTCTTTGGACTCTGAAACCTGCACCAGCAATTGCCAAGAGGTCTTGGGCCTTTGGCCTCAGACTGAGAGTTACACAATTGGCTTCCTTGGTTGTGAGGCATTTGGAGTTGGAATGAACCATGTCACTGGATTCTCTGGGTTTCCCAGCTTACAGACAGCTTATGATGGGATTCCTTAACCTCCATAATCACATGAGCCAATTCCTCTAATAAATCCCCTTTATCCTCTATCTATCTATTTATCTATCTATCTATCTATCTATCTATCTATCTATCTATCATCTATCCATCTATCTATCTATCAATCAATCATCTATCTATCTATCTCTCTATCTCTCTATCAATCTATCCATCCATTCTATTAGTTCTGTGTCTTTGAAGAATCCTGACGAATACAGTGTCTCTGCCTGACATATATGTAGAGTTTCATGGGGAGACTCACAGAGCACTGTCTCCCAGAAGGACATCACAGTATTGTTTGGGAATTCCACATTGAGTTGGTGGATATTAAATTCTTACAGTATGGACATTAATCAATAACATGCTCATTATAATTCAAAGTATAAAATAAATATTTATGAGTCCATACTGATATAAATGAATGAGTAAATTTATACATGGAGGAAAGGAAACAAATCTCCCATATAGAAGAATTCCAAATAATTTATGTAAATACTCTGTCTTCAAAGAGTGGGAGAGTAATTCTGTTCTCTGTAAGTGTGGGCTAAACACAGTGACTTCCTTCCAAAGCATACAAAAATTAGAGTGGGGTAGGAGAAGAAAAGAAAATTTACAGTGGAGAAAAAGGACAAACCCTACATAATTTAGGTGATAAAGTCCAACAACAGTCATATCACGCTGCTAGTATGTATTCTGAATATGATATGATGGCAATGGCATTTTATCTCTGAGGTGTTTCTCCAAATAACCC
Organism: Mandrillus leucophaeus; assembly: GCF_000951045.1. Taxonomy (NCBI): domain Eukaryota; kingdom Metazoa; phylum Chordata; class Mammalia; order Primates; family Cercopithecidae; genus Mandrillus; species Mandrillus leucophaeus. The sequence goes on along the minus strand of NW_012109808.1, from coordinate 6,265,972 downwards.
ACAATCTCAGTCTTATCATGAGAAAAACATGAGAAAAATTCCAGTGTGGAGTATTGTACAAAATACTTGCCACTACTCCTCAAAACACTCAAAATCCTTAATGTGGTTTGGCTCTGTGTCCTCACTCAAATCTCATGTCAAATTGTAATCCCCATGTGTTGGAGGAGGCGCCTGGTAGGAGGTGATTTAATCATGGGGCCGACATCCACCCTTGCTGTTCTCTTGATAGTGAGTGAGTTCTCATGAGAACTGTTTGTTTGAAAAGTGTGTGGCATGTCCCCCTTCTCTCTCTCTCTCCTGCTGCCAAGAGAAGGTGCTTACTTCCCCTTCACCCTTCTACCACGATAGTAAGTTTCCTGAGGCCTCCCCAGCCATACCTCCTGTACAGCCTACAGAACTGTGAGTCAAACCTTTTTTCTTTATAAACTACTCAGTCTCAGGTAGTTCTTTATAACAATGTGAGAACATACTAATATAGTCCTCAAAAACAACAACAAAAAAAGTCTGTGAAATTGCCATAGCCAAGAAGAACTTAAGTAGACATGACTACAAAATATAATCTGATATTTTGGC
>NW_012109808.1:6262400-6263745 GCF_000951045.1 Mandrillus leucophaeus | reverse complement strand
TGAGGCACGAGAATCACTGGACCCCGGGAGACGGAGGATGCAGTGAGCCAAGATCGTGCCACTGCACTCCAGCCTGGGCAACAGAGTGAGACTCCGTCTCAAAAAAAAAAAAATTGCATAACATTCACAGGATGTTGAAGCATTGTTACTTACATCCAGTACATGATGAATACTGAAGTATTCATGAATGCCCTGGCATGAGATACTTTTAGACCAGGTGTCTCTAACTCTGGCCACAGACCTGTTTGGAACTGTTAGCAACCGGGTCTCATAGCATAAGAGGAGTGGTGGGCAAGTGATAGAAGCTTTATCTGTATTTATGGCAATTCCCCAGCACTCGCGTTACCACCTGAGCTCCACCTCCTGTCAGATCAGCGATGGCATTAGATCTCATAGGAATTCAAACCCTATTGTTAACCATGCATGTGAGGGATCTAGGTTGTGTGCTCCTTATGGGACTTAATGCTCCTGTCACTGTCTCTCATCACCCCTAGATAAGACTGTATTAGTCTGTTCTCATGCTGCTAATAAAGACATACCGGAGACTGGGTAATTTACAAAGGAAAGAGATGTATTTAATTGACTCGCAGCTCAGCATGGATGGGGAGGCCTCAGGAAACCTATAGTCATGGTGGAAGGGGAAACAAATACGTCCGTCTTCACAAGGCAGCAGCAAAAAGAAGTGCAGAGCAAAGGTGGGGAGAAGCCCCTTATAATGCCATCAGATTTTGTGAGAACTCATTCACTATCACAAGAACAGCATGGAGGTAGCTGCCCCCATGATTCAGTTACCTCCTACCAGGTCCCTCCCATGACACGTTTGGATTATGGGAACTACAATTCAGGAAAAGATTTGGGTGGGGACACAGCCAAACAATATCAGGGACCACATCGTTGCAGGTAAACAAGCTCAGGGCTCCCACCGATTCCACATTGTGGTGAGCTGTATAATTATTTCACCATATAGTACAATGTCATAATGATAGAAATTAAGTGCAAAGTAAATGTAATGTGCTTGAATCATCCTGAAACACTCCCCTTGCCCCTCTGGTCTGTGGAAAAATTGTCTTCCATGAAAGTGGTCCCTGGTGCCAAGAAGGTTGGGTACCACTGTTTTAGACAACTAAGTTCTCCAGTGACATGTCATAAAGTAAAAGATCACAGATTAAGAAAATAAAACACAAACAAAAGAAGGTAAGCCTTGGCAATAACATGGGGTGTGTTACTGTGTTTTTGGAATTGAAATCCTATTTTTAGCTTTAATTCTCTAAAATAAGGGGTGGAATATGAAAGCAAATACAATAACAGAAAGAAGTAACAAATAATTATAGCTACTGACACAGGG
>NW_012109808.1:6257371-6258845 GCF_000951045.1 Mandrillus leucophaeus | reverse complement strand
AGTTGATGGGTGCAGCACACCAGCATGGCACAAGTATACATATGTAACAAACCTGCACGTTATGCACATGTACCCTAGAACTTAAAGTATAATAAAAAAAAATACATTAGGTTAAAGAAAATTACAAAAACAAAAACAAACAAAAAACAAAAAACAAAAGATGCTCCTTGACTTTCAATAGGTTATTTTCTGATAAACTCATCTTTGTTGAAAACGTCATAAGTCTAAAATGCATTTAATACATCTAACCTACCAAACACTTTAGCTTAGCTTAGGCTACCTTAAACATGCTCAAAACACTTACATTAGCTTACTATTAGGCAAAATCATCTCACACAAAGCCTATTTTATAATGGATTTTTGGTATATCTCACGTGATTTATTAAATACTGCACTGAAAGTAAAAAATAGAATGGTTATATAGGCACTCAAAGTATGATTTGTACTGAATGTGAATTACTTTTGCACCATCATAAAGTGAAAAACATCTAGGACAAACCATAGCAAGTCAGGAACCATCCACATGAAAGTTTGTTAATACATTAATACCACTTATTAATTGTAACAAATGTAGTATAACAAAATGTTAATCATGTGGGAAATTGGATGCAGAGTATATGGAACCTCTCTGTAGTAGTTTCTCAATTTTTCTAAAAATCTAAAACCGTTTGAAAAATGAAATATATTGAAAAATAATGAGCCCTCCTATGTCTCAGCAATTCTATTTCTAGGTATATAATAAATAGAAATATGTACATATATTCATATAATAAATGTACAGCAATGTTTATAGCATTACTGTTCTTAAAAGCTTCAAATTGGAAATAATCCTAAAATCTTTAAATTGTATAATGAATATATATGCACTGTATTATAGTTACAGTGAAACTCTATGCACCAATAAGAATGAATAGACTACAGCTACACACAACATAGATAAACCTATCAAACTATGCAAAGAAAACTTCTTTTAAAAGTGCATACTATGATTTTATTTATATGAAATTGAAACTACTACAACTACCCTGTAGCATTGTAAGACAGCAGAGTGTGCTTACCCTTGCGGGGAGGTGACTGGGTCAGGACATAGGGATCTTGTGTCTTCAGGTGCTGGTGATGTTCCCTTCTTTGATCTGGGTGCTGGTTACAAAGGTGTTCACTTTATGAATTTCAATACAAGTTTGTTTTAAAAAATGTTTGTGCCTGTAATCCCAGCACTTTGGGAGGCCGAGGCAGGCGGATCATGAGGTCAGGAGATCAAGACCATCCTAGCTAATATGGTGAAACCCCGTCTCTACTAAAAATACAAAAAATTAGCTGGGCGTTGTGGCAGGCACCTGTAGTCCCAGCTACTCGGGAGGTTGAGGCAGGAGAATCACTTGACCCCGGGAGACGGAGGATGCAGTGAGCCAAGATCGTGCCACTGCACTCCAGCCTGGGCAACAGAGTGAGACTCCGTCTCAAAAAAAAAAAA
>NW_012109808.1:6246853-6252551 GCF_000951045.1 Mandrillus leucophaeus | reverse complement strand
AGAAGATAACAAACTAAGTCTAAAATTTCACATATACTAGAGCAAATTAAAGGGCCTTTGGCCATACAATCTCATTCTCCATGAATGGTCTCTGACATCTCTGCATCTCATTTTGTAAATCTTCCAAATAATTAGTCACCTTATTATATTTACCCAGGGATAATCTTGAAGAAACACCAATTACATATTTATAAAATACATTCTGACTATTGGGTGAATTCGCTTTGACAGCGTAGTGCCTTTTTTTCCTGAATCTTTTTTTTCTAGTTGCCACAGACATATGGAACTTTAAGAAGTATGCTGAAATTTGGATTTTTGTTTTACTTGCTGATTTTGACAAAAAAAGAGCAAGCAAACAAACAAAAAAATGAAACGAACAAGAAACCCCTTGTGCCTTTCATTTAAGGAAAAAAGAGAGGTTGAAATTACAAAATGCCATGATCTAAGTCAATTTTTAAGTTTCTACAAACTCAGATTTTGACACAATAATTTTACAGAAAAATCACTCGAGTGCATGAATTTCCATTGTTATATATTTAGAACTAATCAAGAAAAATTTAATCTTTTTTATTTTGCACATATATAAGTAAATTCCGTACATTGATATCAATATAACAGAGTCTTTTTTGTTGCTGTTAATTTACCTTAAAAGATAACTCACATTTCTATCATTATGTTGATAGTACAATATGGAATTAAACTTAACTACTGACCCCTTGTTTCAGAATGTTTATACTGCTATTGTTATTTAAATATTAGAGGTCTGGAATGTTTGTAATAAATCCCGAATATCTCCAGTCAGGAGGGGTGCTTGCTACTGCTACATGGAAAGTAGTTCAGGACTCAGCCTATTAACAATGCAGGCTCTCAGTTGGAACCCTTATACTTAGGAGTAGTGGAGAATCAGAGGCAGATCTAGTCTTAAAAAAACTGCAAAACAGCTTGGAGTCAGTTCTGACCTTGAGCTAATTAAGGTTATCTGCCCTTATTCCAACTGATCTACAAGAAAAAAGATGAATCCTCACAGAAGAAGGTAACAACATTCTGAGATTCTACTAGTAATATTATATGTAATATTTGGCATTCAATAAAAAATTACTAAGGATATAAAAGATAAGGCCAAGAGGGGAAAAAAAAGACAGATGACCCAGTTATTAGAGTTATCAAATACAGACTTTAAAGTCACTTAATTAATATCTTCAAGAAAATAAATACACAATGGATATGTTGTCCGTAGAGAATGAAAACCAGTGAAACAGAATCATATTAGATGTCTAAATCTGAAAGAATTGAGTGATTAACACTCAAAATTTAATACATGAGTTGAATGATAACTTTCAGATACTAGTAGACAAACAGAAGATGAGGCAGTTGAATATTTATAGCCTGAAGCATAGAGAGCAGAAAAGGTAATAGCTATGTAAAAGGACACAATAGATAATATGGGGTTAGTAAAAAATATGTAATATATTTGTAATTGCAGTTCCAGATGTGTAGGAGAGAAAAAATGAGAGGCAGAAGCAATATTTGAAAAAAAAGATTTTCCAAAACTAAAGACATTAACTTGCAAATTTATTAATTTATAAATTTTGTTTTAAAACCCAACCAGATTAAATATGAAAATATTCACACCCAAAGGCATTAGAGAAATACTGCTGACTTCCAATGTCAAGTAACCATTGCCTCAAATCAGTACCAATCTGACATCTAACATTTCAGTAGAAACAGTAAAGAGAAGAGAGTAGAATTAATCTTATTAAACAAGTCAGTGGGATTATCAGTATTATTAATCTCTAAGATGATGCAATAAAATAATTTTAAAGCAGCAACAAAATAAATATATTTTTAGGTGTAAAAAATAAAATAATTTGTCATCAGTGTACTTACACTAATGCAAATACTAAAATTTTTTTTTATTCAGGCAAATAAAAATGATCTGAGATAGAAAAATAGTAAGGCATGAGGGAATAAAAAGCAATGATAAAGGTAAATGTGTGAGCATATATGAATATCCCTATACAGGACAACAACAGCAGAATAATAACATTGGTAATAATTATAATAATTATGAGGTGGTGAAGGAGGATGTCTTATAAACTGTATATTGTGGGCATTTGTGTGCAGAAATTAATAAACTGATTTTAACGTATACATGGAAATGAAAAGGACCAAAATGACCAATATAATCTTAAAGAATAACAACGTTGAAAGACTTTTCAGATATTGAGACTTACTATAGTGCCATGGAAATTAAGAACATGTGGTATTGGAGCAAAGACAGATATATAGATCAATGGAAAAAGAATAGGGTCAAGAAACAGATTCAGATGCATATAATCACCTGATTTATGAAAAAGGCTCTACTGAAGTGCTCCAGGGAAGGGCTTTTTTTTCTTTTAAATAAACAGGACTGAGTCAATCAGAAAATTAGAAGTTCATGTGGGAAAAAGTGAATCTTGACCTTTGATTTATACTAAAGGAAGAAAACTCTTGGCTGCTACTTTGCACTTAAGAAGAAAACATAAGAGAACATCCTCATGACTCTGGGTAGCAAACATTTCTTAAATAGGACATTGAGAAGTACCAACCATAAAGAAATAGTGATAAAAATGGACTACATTATGATAAAGAAGTCTTGCTTATCAAAAGATACTGTTATGACAATAAAAGTCAGGCATGGGGAAGCTGTTATACATGTGTCCTACAAGGACTTCTACCTATATATATAAAGAACTTCTACTTATTAATAAACAGATAGCCAACCACCTCCCCTCACCATAAAAATGAGTTAAATATATTAAAGCCAGTTCACAAAAGATGATACTTAAATGCCAACAGGCATATGAAAAAATACTCAATATCATTATCATCAAAGGAATGCAAATTAAATTCACAATGAGCTATCACCACAAAACCCATAGAACAGCCTACATGAGAAAAGATTGACCAGACCAAGTATTCACAGAAGGTGGGTAACTAGAACTTTCATAAACTGTTGTTGGCCTGTCAGTTAGTAAAAACACTTTGGAAAATTGTTTGGCAGAATCTTCTCAAGCTAAAAATACATATGCTCACTTTTCTACTATTTCCATTCCTAATTATATACTCAACAAAACTGCACACATATGATTAAACAAAGTCATGCATAAGAAGGTTCATGATAACATTATTTGTAATAGTCTCCAACTGAAAGCTACTCAAAATTACCACTAACAGTCAAATGGATAGATACATTCCAGTACATTCCTGCAATGGAAAGTTGGTATATTCCTACAATATTTAACAGTGAGAGCGAACACCCTAATTGCTACACAAGAGAAATAAATGAATTTCACAAATACAATATAGAACAAAGGAAACAATATACAAAAAATGACATACAGTATTATTTTGTTTGTATAAAGGTAAAAATAGCTAAAATGATCTATGAATTTAGAAGTAAGGACAGTGATTACCATAAATGTAGTCACTGGGAGGAAACATTAGGAATGCTTCCAGCATGCAGGTAATATTTTCTTTCTTGGCCCTGGTGGTGGTTACATAGTGTCTATTAATTTGATGATAGGAAGAGTTGTGTAATATTCTACATGTATGTTAAATTTCAATCAAAAGCTTGTTAAAAATGATATTCAATTATTTGCCATTGAATCCCTTGCAGTAGACTTCATATTTCTGCCAATTTCAGTAATTAAAGAGGGGAAAGTGTATGTCTTAAGATCAAATAATGACAAACAAGTTTAGAAATGAGGCCTCTGTGAGTGAGAATCCATTTGAGGCAGCGAACAGTGCTAATTGCTCCTTGGAGCCTTAGGAAACATAAAGGCCACTGAAAAGGCTGTAATTAATGTGACAGGAGTCACACTGGTGGAAGGATTAGGGCACCAGCCAGGAGAGCTCAGAGATAGAACTCAAGCTTTCTTCCAGATGACAGTTTACCTAGACATTTACAGGAAGCAGAGGACGGTGGGAAGGGAGTCATTTTCTTTACCAAGGAGACTATCTCTGTGGAAATCTTAGCACAGGGCCTTCCATGCCCTCGATTGCTGACAATAAATGAGCTTGTTCTGACACACATGCTTTGCCACCTGGAAGTGTGCCTGAAGCACTCTTATAAGTAACAGACTCAGACAGATAGGAAGCTGAGGGTCATTTCATCAGCCTCACTAGATGGACTGCCACCTTGGTTGGGAACATGGCAGCAATTTAATGGATGCGCAGAAACAAAAATGTAATTACCACTGTTGGGATCTGTCCTGACATATGGTTAACACTCCCATTCTTGTGCAAAGTGACAGAGGAGAATGTTTCTTGCTCTAGACAGGAGAGGGAAACTGGCCAATGTTTTAGAAAACCTAGAATAGATAAGCCTTTAACACCAATGTAGGCAGGCTCAAATTTGGATGAATCCATCCACTGTATTTATCGTATCTCTTTATTTTCTCATTCTCACAAGCAGATCTTATCTTTCTTTTCTTTGAGGTGGAGCAGCATGTTGAATTAGGATAAATTAATAGACTAAAACAAAATATAACAAAAGCCTAGTTTCAACCCCTTACTGAATCTCTAATTTGAATCATAATTGTTTTCGTCTATGAAATGGCAAAAATAATTTCATCTATAAAAGATGATATATAAATGAACCCATCTTATAATGCTTGTGAGTACAAATGAGATAGTAAATATGGAAACATCTTTAAACTGTGAACAACTATTAAAACACTAGTAATTAATAACATATAAAAGCTGATTTCTTATTTCATATCTACTTAAGGTCTGATTGTGCTGTTCATCTTGTACAGTAGATATCTGTGAAATGTCCTATACTCTAAAGGAAAAAATAATTCCCATAGATTTCTCATAGTACTTCAGGACACTCTCTCTTGAATTTGTCACACAGCACTTTTTATGGTTATCTAGTACGTAAGTAATTCTCAGTAGTAGGTGTCAGTATTTGTTGAATGAAAGTCAAAATTAAATATTAAACTTTTTTATTAGACTGTAGTTTGTTGGGTTGTAATATTAAAAAAGAATATTAAAATTAAATATCAACTTTGGAAATAAGTGCTATGAGAAATGAGATTCACGGAATGTATTTTATCTGTTCATAGGCTTGAATTCACTGATTGAGTTATTGCAGAGACTCTATATTTTTGAAGGTTTTGTGTTTTATCAAATAGAAATTTTTTTTCAACAAAGGTTATTACATGATTATAAAGTAATTATTTTTGTATTCAACTATTATGGGGAATTGGATGGATTTTAAAATTACAGTATTAAAATTACTTTAAAATTACAGTATTGTTGTACTGGGCTTTAACATGATTGTGACAATGAATCTATCTAATTACTACTTTTCTGTTTTCCTTTTCTTAAGTATGAAATGACCCTGCTCACCACCCATTACTGAAAGACAAATTCTGGCTATCTAGCTAAATGATAAAAATTTGAAGCCAAGGGACAGAAAAGTTCTGTGTCATTTGAAAAAGGTTAAAAATAGCAATTTCTGTTTTTTAGCACCATGAATCTCATCAGCTCAGAGAAGTTGACTGACATCTGACCTTGGCTTATGATTAAATGCCATCCACATCACAAGAACCTTCCCTCCCTCCTTCCCTCCCTCTCTCCCTCCTTCCCTCCCTCCCTTCTTCCTTCCTTCCTTCCTTCCTTCCTTCCTTCCTTCCTTCCTTCCTTCCTTCCT
>NW_012109808.1:6244095-6246408 GCF_000951045.1 Mandrillus leucophaeus | reverse complement strand
TATTATTCATTTCCCCATCCAGTCTTACTCCCTACCCTTATCCATCCTGTACTGTGTTCCTTGAAGTAGTATTTTTTTTCATTTATTCACTCATTTAATCATTATGGGTGTTGTCAACTTGATTTCCTGTCTTCTAGCTTGCAGTTGGGAATGGTCAATTGAAAGCACTGGTAGTAAATTGAAAAGTGGGAGGGGAGTGAAGTAATAAAGTTGGGGATATTGTCCCATGTCCACAACCTGCTGTGTCATAGGTTGGCATGGACTGTGTTTCCAGTCAATGATGACCAGGGTACCTCTTAGTTACCTATTCTATAGCTCCATCTTTCTGTCAGGGTTTCAAGGATCATTCCTCTTTTCTCCATCAAACCTGGATGTGGTAACAGTTCCCAGCTTTTGTTAATTCTGGAATGTTATACAACTATTTTTGAAAAATTATTTTATTATACATATTTTCCTCTATAATACCAAATGAGCATACCATCTCATTTCTCTTGAAACTCTAACCTATCAGAGTGATACTGTAAACAACTGTTAAAACACTAGTAATTAATAAAATATAAAAGCTGATTTCTTAATTCATATCAAGCATTATGGGAGATGAAGAATATGGAAAAGAATAGGAATTAAGAGACTTCCCTAGGTAACTCGCAATTCATACATAAAATGTCGAGGAAAAGTGCTGTGAGTATTATTGAACTCAAATAGATTAGGAGTTCAGAGAAAGGGGAGTTAATGAATGCAGAATCAAAAAAAAAAAAAAAACTTTATCCTTCAGCTCTCAGAATAATAATCTTTTCTCAAGAAAATCTTTCCTGACCTTTAAATGGGAAATCCATCTATCACATATTCTCATGACACAGATCATTTGTAATTTGTAGCAGCAGTTGAGATTTTACATGTGTCTATTTGATTATTCAATTGGCATTGGTTTTATCATTGGACAGTAAGCTCTTTGAAGGTGGAGACCATGCTTGCTTTTTTTCATAAAATTCTAACTTTAGCACCTAGCACTACACATACGACATAGCAGGTACACAATATTTTACTTGTTGATTAAATGAGTGAACAGATGTAAAAAATAAAATAGACGTGGTGAACAATTTTAGCAACTATAAACTGGGTTTAATGACTGTTTATCACATATCTGGAATGCATGTGCACACTGTAACATTAAATGTCTCTTTGGGAATCTTTCTCCGAAGAAACAGAGAAAGAGATATCTTTTCTATGAAGTTCTTCTAAGGAGTAGACCGATCAATATTTAGTGACTTTTGGTCCTTATCCAAAATATAATTACAGAATCATTAAATGATAAGACTTTCAGGTCAAATGTTGAGTCACATGATCGATTTCACTGTGGAGTCCTAATGCCAACCATAGATCTCTGCTTTAGCTGATGACAAGTGACATTCTCTAGGGATGATTCAGTTTTACACACTTGCTGCCAGAAGCCTGAGCTCCCTGGGGATGTGGTTGTTTATGGTCTAAACAGGCAATGATTCTCAAATGGTTGTGCATCAGAATTACCTGTTGGGTTGTTAAATGCAAATTGCTTGTCCTCCCCTCCGGAGTGCCTGATTCAGCAGATCCAGGGTTGAAGGGCACAGCAAGAATTGGCATTCCTAATATGTTCCCATGCGATGCTACTGGTGCTGCTGATCTGGGGACTGAAATATGAGAAACACTGCATTTAAGGATGCCTTTATTCCCAGACATCCAAAGTTTGTATTTCTGTACAAATCCTGTCACTACTACTAATTTTTCCTTTTCACAGTTTCTATATTTTTACCTTAATCTACTATTTCTACCTTGAATATTCAAGTTCAGCAAATATTTATGGCAAGGCTACTATATGGTGGCATCATTCCAGGAGCTAGAGATTTATTAATTAATGAAGCCAGCAAACACAAGAAAAAATTTCCTACCCTCATAGAGATTATATGTAGTGTTTATAGTCAGAAATGTTAAATGTATGCTTCGTGCCTAACTTAAAAAGCATTCCCAAGAAAGATATTGTAGTTATAGCATCTTATTCCACACAGTTAATATAGTTTTAATTAATGTTTATTAGAAAAAGGAGCACAGGTCAGAGGATCCAAGATGGCTGAATAGGAACAACTCCAGTCTACAGTTCCCAGCATGAGCAACGCAGAAGACAGGTGATTTCTCCATTTCCAACTACGGTGTCAGGTTCATCTCACTGGGGTTTGTCAGACAGTGGGTTCAGCAAACTGAGTGTGAGCTGAAGCAGGGTGGGGCATCACCTCACCCGGGAAGAGTAAGGAGTCAGGGAATTCCCTGTCCTAGCAAAGG
>NW_012109808.1:6242119-6244045 GCF_000951045.1 Mandrillus leucophaeus | reverse complement strand
GCAAATTGCTTGTCCTCCCCTCCGGAGTGCCTGATTCAGCAGATCCAGGGTTGAAGGGCACAGCAAGAATTGGCATTCCTAATATGTTCCCATGCGATGCTACTGGTGCTGCTGATCTGGGGACTGAAATATGAGAAACACTGCATTTAAGGATGCCTTTATTCCCAGACATCCAAAGTTTGTATTTCTGTACAAATCCTGTCACTACTACTAATTTTTCTTTTTCACAGTTTCTATATTTTTACCTTAATCTACTATTTCTACCTTGAATATTCAAGTTCAGCAAATATTTATGGCAAGGCTACTATATGGTGGCATCATTCCAGGAGCTAGAGATTTATTAATTAATGAAGCCAGCAAACACAAGAAAAAATTTCCTACCCTCATAGAGATTATATGTAGTGTTTATAGTCAGAAATGTTAAATGTATGCTTCGTGCCTAACTTAAAAAGCATTCCCAAGAAAGATATTGTAGTTATAGCATCTTATTCCACACAGTTAATATAGTTTTAATTAATGTTTATTAGAAAAAGGAGCACAGGTCAGAGGATCCAAGATGGCTGAATAGGAACAACTCCAGTCTACAGTTCCCAGCACGAGCAACGCAGAAGACAGGTGATTTCTCCATTTCCAACTACGGTGTCAGGTTCATCTCACTGGGGTTTGTCAGACAGTGGGTTCAGCAAACTGAGTGTGAGCTGAAGCAGGGTGGGGCATCACCTCACCCGGGAAGAGTAAGGAGTCAGGGAATTCCCTGTCCTAGCAAAGGGAAGCCGTGATGGAGAGTACCTTGAAAATTGGGACACTCCCACCCGAATACTGTGCTTTTCCAATGGTCTTAGCAAATGGCACACCAGGAGATTATATCCCGCGCTGGCTTGGAAGGTCCCATGCCCACGGAGCCTCATTCACTGCTATCACAGCAATCTGAGATCGAACTGCAAGGTGGCAGCAAGGCTGGGGGAGGGACGTCTGCCATTGCTGAGGCTTGACTAGGTAAACAAAGCATCCAGGAAGCTCGAACTGGGTGGAGCCCACCTCAGCTCAAGAAGTCCTGCCTGCCTCTGTAGACTCCACCTCTGGGGACAGGGCATAGCTGAACAAAAGACAGCACAAAATTCTGCAGGCTTAAACGTCCCTGTCTGACAGCTTTGAAGAGAGTAGTGGTTCTCCCAGCATGGAGTTTGAGATCTGAGAATGGACAGACTGCCTCCTCAAGTGGGTCCCTGACCCCCAAGTAGCCTAACTGGGAGACACCTCCCAGAAGAGTCCAACTGACACCTCATACAGCCAGATGCCCCTCTGAGACGGAGCTTCCAGAGGAAGGATTAGGCAGCAACATTTGCCATTCTGCAATATTTGCTGTTCTGCAGCCTCCGCTGGTGATACCCAGGCAAATAGGATCTGGAGTGGACCTCTAGCAAACTCTAACAGACCTGCAGCTGAGGGTCCTGATTGTTAGAAGGAAAGCTAACAAACAGAAAGGACATCCACACAAAAATCCCATCTGTAAGTCGCCATCATCAAAGACCAAAGGTAGATAAAACCCAAAAGATGGGGAGAAACCAGAGCAGAAAAGCTGAAAATTTCAAAAATCAGAGAGCCTCTTCTCCAAAGGAATGCAGCTCCTTGCCAGCAACAGAGCATAGCTGGATGGAGAATGACTTTGACAAGTTGAGAGAAGAAGGCTTCAGACAATCAGTAGTAACAAACTTCTCTGAGCTAAAGGAGGATGTTTGAACCCATTGCAAAGAAGCTAAAAACCTTGAAAAAAGATTAGCTGAATGGCTAACTAGAATAAACAGTGTAGAGAAGACCTTAAATGACCTGATGGAGCTGAAAACCATAGCACAAGAACTATATGACTCATGCACAAGCTTCAGTAGCTGATTCAATCAAGTGGAAGAAAGGGTATCAGTGATTGAA
>NW_012109808.1:6214429-6238803 GCF_000951045.1 Mandrillus leucophaeus | reverse complement strand
GCACTATTCACAATAGCAAAGACTTGGAACCAACCCAAATGTCCACCAGTGACAGACTGGATTAAGAAAATGTGGCACATATACACCATGGAATACTATGCAGTCATCAAAAAGGGATGGATTCATGTCCTTTGTAGGGACATGGATGAAACTGGAAGCCATCATTCTGAGCAAAGTATCACAAGGACAGAAAACCAAACACTGCATGTTCTCACTCATAGGTGGGAACTGAACAATGAGAACGCTTGGGCAAAGGGTGGGGAACATCACACAGGGTGGGGGGTGGGTGGGATAGCATTAGCAGATATACCTAATGTAAATGATGAGTTTAATGGGTGCAGCACACCAACATGGCACATGTATACATATCTAATAAACCTGCATGTTATGCATATGTACCCTAGAATTTAAAATATAATTAAGAAAAAAAGAAAAAGGAGGACACACATTTAAACCAAATAAATGTACTTCCTGTTTTGAAAAAAAATCTCATGACAGACTAAGACATATAATGCATTTGTTAAACATTTTTTTGAATTACATTCAAATGCGTCTTTCTTGGTAGATATTAAGCAATATCACAGATAATGGTTGTAGTTTCTCTGTCTCATATAAAAAATGTTATCCCAAACTGAAATATTTGATATTTTAAAATCAGGTATTTTTAAATACCTGAGGGTTTTAAACTGACATGGGAAATACATGACTAGAAATGTTGCCATTTGTTTTATTGAAAACTTGGATTAAACAGTAATTTCTCCATTTGTTTCCAATGTGGTTAAAGCTGATGAGATCAAGAAAATGATCTTGATGTTTTCATTCACACCTTTTTTTTGCTATTTTTTCTATAGACAGACAAATCCTTACATTTCTGCATATACATTCAGTTTGTAGGGTATTATATTAACATTATTATAAAATATCAGTAAAATATTTTTAGGAGTATTGATTATCCAGATGACTTAAAAAACTTCTAGTTTTTTTTTTTTATTTATTAAAGTGTAAACTTGCTTATCTTACAGTAGTATCAAATTTAGTAACACGGTTTTAAAAAGCCTGTAAATTGTTCCATTACTATGTAATTCATAGAGGAAATATAATAAAAAGGCTGGGTGTTATAGTATTAGAATAAAAAAGCAACAGTGTTTGAGACATGAAGGCCTTTCTTTACATCCTTTGCTAAAACGTTTGAACTGTAACATTAGAATCTGATAGCCTGAGTTCCTACCTCTGTTCTACCATTAAATAGCCAAGTGACTTTGGGCACTTCCCATACCCTCTCAGATTTTCATTTTTCTTATCTGTAAAATTGGCTTCACAAGAACACTTCAAAGGATTGCTTTGAGTTAAATCAAGTAAAGCTTCTTAGGCAGACTCCATCACATAAGTATGTATGCATAAGTGTACATGTATTGTTGCATATTAATATCAGACAGATAACTACATCTGTTGACAGTTAGAAAAAGAATGAACAAGAGGCAGAAATAGTATACTGAAATGTTTCCTATTGGTGTGTCCCCCCGTGTGTAATGAACCACTAGTTTAGAGACATGCTTCGAGGAACAGTGTTTCTGGATCAAACAAATTGAGGAAACGTTGCATTTTCTATCTTCTTTCTGAACCTATTTGCGTATCAATATCCTTGAGAAGTTCTGCAAAATATTTCAAAACATCTCCCAGTCCTTTTAAAACTTCCTAAATATAGATCTCATGTAATATCAATTATATCCTATGGAACTTTCATAGAAAACACTTTGCAGAATGCTGGCCATACTTTACTGGGCTAATATGCTGGTAATAGGAAAAGAAAGACAAGCTGGTAGTCAAAGGAAATTAGAGAAAGAATACACAGGAATTTTACAAGCGGAAGGACCATCCTGAAATGGTAAGCATTACATCAGTGTTACTTTGATTTAAACAGCAATGGCAGCTTAAAACAATGTAAAAACTGAAGAACAGACAATTTTATAAGCAATGGCATGTGTCTGATATGGTGGGAAATAATAGTGTCAGCACATTCCACATGGGTAATTGGTTTTCATTGTGCATATTTCCAGCAAATTGGGCCTTTTGCTCCTAATTTAAACACCCATTTTTGCCTAATTATGTTGTGTATTTACATCTCACATTATCTTTGTTAACACGTGGAAATTCAGCTGGTGACCTAGCAGGAAGTCCCTTGAAGCCATAACTCTTAATTACCTTCCCTGGAGCCAGAGTGCTTTGAATTGAGAGGTAGTCAGAACTGGTTATAGGAAAAGTGCTGCAAAAAACACACAGATGTACAAGCCCTGATGGTTTTGATCTATACATTTTTGCTCAGTGTTTTTTAGTAGTCAATACCATAGGCTTTGAATTCAAATAAGCTAGGTTCAAGTACACACTGTACTATTAACTAGGTGGTATGAGCTTAAGTTACTTGATTGTTCTGTGCCTTAGTTTGTTGAATGTTAAAATGGAGAAATAATAATAATACTTAAACCCATAGGAATTGAGACAAAAAGACGTGAGAATATGTGTAAAGGCTCTGAAATATAGAGCATGCTCACTAAAAATGACACTAGTTTTATAACTGTTCATTCTAATTATTTCCTTGTGTGTAGTGAGACGTGATTAAATATTTGCTGCCCCCAAATTATATTTATAACGAATAGTATTCATTAATAATGAGCAAGCCATTAATTTCTGTCCTTATTTGAATTATTTTTCTATTTGATATTTTATATTCTCATTAAAAATACTAATGCATCAGCTTTTTGTTCCATATTTAAAGTTAAAATATTAATTTGCTTTTTGGTGTGCTAATTATATATATTTATATATGTATATATTTTGAGACAGTCTCACTCTGTCGCCCAGGCTGGAGTGCAGTGGCACAATCTCGGCTCACTACAACCTCCAGGTTTAAGCGATTCTCATGCCTCAGCCTCTTGAGTAGCTGGGATTACAGGCATGTGCCACCATGCCCGGCTAATTTTTTGTATTTTTAGTAGAGACAGGGTTTTACCATGTTGGCCAGGCCAGTCTTGGACTCCTGACCTCAGGTGATCTGCTCGTCCCAGCAAAAGTGCTGGGATTACAGGCGTGAGTCACCTCACCTGGCCGCTAACTGTATTCTTAAAGAAATATTTGTTCAATGTGTTAATGATTTTAAACATTATTAAATAAAATCATTGGAATAAAAACTAAAATCAACTATTTCATGATGCCTTGAGAAAGCCTATATGTATTAAAAGCAAATGAAATTGAGACAGAGGAAAGAGAGAAATAGATGCTGTGAAGCCCTTGAATTATGTCCTTTCTAAATTCAGCTTAAACGCTGCAGTTTTGTGTTTCTGTCATGTGAACCACTATGTTTTGTTTTTTATTTGCAAGGTAATTAAGTCAGGTTTCTGTAATTTGCAATTAGAAGAGTTGCTCCTATTTAAATCAAGGAGGGTAGGTATGTTATCCAAACTAACACGGCTGATTAGTCGTAGAAGTAAGAATCAAACCTAGGTCAGTTAGTGCAAAAGCCCATTCTTTGAACACTGGAGACAAACATAGTTTGACAAATAAAAAAATCTAGCAATCAGTTTTTAAATTGGGTTATTTGTTTTCTTGCTACTGAGTTGTTTGAGTTTCTCATGTATTTTGGATATTTACTCATTATCAGATACAAGGTTTGCAAATATTTTCTCTTAATCTATAGGCTGTTTCTTCACTCTCATTTCCTTTACCATGCAGAAGCTTTTATTTTTTTTCTAAATGTTCATTAACTTAAAAACAGATACTCCATTAATTTACTCATACTAATCTTATTTGATCTAAACTTTTCAAGGGATTCTTTTTTTTTTGTATTTTCATTGGTATATTATAGTTGTGCATAATTTGGAAGTATTTGTGACATTTTGATACATTTACACAATGTGTAATTATCCGAGTAGCTGGGATTACAGGCATGCGCCATCATGCCCGGCTAATTTTTGTATTTTTAGTAGAGACAGGGTTTCTCCATGTTGGTCAGGCTGGTCTTGAACTCGCGACCTCAGGTGATCCGCCCGCCTTGGCCTCCCAAAGTGCTGGGATTACAGGCGTGAGCCACTGCGCCCGGCCCACAATGTGTAATTATCAAGACAGGGTAACTGGGATCTCTGTCACCTCAAACATTTATTGTTTCTTTGTGTTGGCAACATTAAAATTCTTCTAAATATTTTGAATTATACAATAAATAAGTATTAAGCATAATTTACTTACAGTACTATTGAATACTAGAACTTAATATGAGCTACTTATTTCTTTATTTTTATTTTATTTTTCCATAAGTTATTTGGGTACAGGTGGTATTTGGTTAATGAGTAAGTTCTTTAGTGGTGATTTGTGAGATTTTGTTCACCCATCACTGAAGCAGTATACACTGAACCATATTTGTTGCCTTTTATCCCTGGCCACCCACACTCTTCCCCCAAAGTCCCCCAAATCTATTTTATCATTCTTATGTCTTTGTGTCCTCATAGCTTAGCTCCCACATATCAGTGAGAATATACGATATTTGCTTTTCCATTCCTGAGTCACTTCGCTTAGAATTATAGTCTCCAATCTCATCCAGGTCACAGAAAATGCTGTTAATTCATTCCTTTATATGGCTAAGTAGTATTCCAGTAGATGTTAGCGTGAATGCAGTGATCAGGGAACACTTGTACACTGTTGGAAACTAGTGCAGCCACTATGGAAAACAGTATGGAGATTCCTTAAAGAGCTAAAAGTAGAACTATCATTTGATCCAGCATTCCCACTTCTGGGTATTTACCTAGAGGAAAATAAGTCATTATATGAAAAAGATACTTGCATATGCATGTTTATAGCAGAACAATTCACAATTGCAAAATCGAGGAACCAATCCAAATGCCCATCAGTCAACAAGTGGATAAAGAAACTGTGGTGTGTATATATATATATACACATATATATATACTTATATATATATAAGATGGAATACAATTGATTCTACTTCTAGGTATACACCCAGAGGATTTGAAACCAGTATGTTGAAGAGATATGTGCACCCATGTTCATCGCAGCATTATTCACAATAACCAAGATGTAGAATCAACCTAAGTGTCCATCAGTGGATGAATGGATAAATAAAATGTACGTATATGAAATGGAACATCATTCAGCCTTTAAAAAGAAGGAAATTCTGTCATTTGTAACAATGTGAATAAACCCAGCTGACATTGTACTAAATTAAATAAGTCAGCCACAGAAAGACAAATACTTATATGTAGAATCCAAAACAATCAAACTCAAAGAATCAGAAAGTAGGATGGCATTTATCAGAGACTAGAGGATGACAGGGCAATAGAGAGACATTGGTCAAAGGGCATCGAGTAGTTAGATAGGATGAATACAGTGGTTGTGCTCTACTCACAGCATGGTGACTATAGTTAATAGTAATGTATCATGTATTTCAAAATTGCTGAGCATAAATTTCAAATGTTCTTATTACAAAAAATAAGTATGCAATGTATTAATTAGCTTGATTTAACCATTCCCCATCATACACATATATCATAACATGACATTGTACTCTGTAAATATAAACAATTATAATTTGTCAATTAACAATAAAAATGGATTTTAAAATATCAGTAATTAGTGTGAGAGTGAGATGAATACCTTTTAATAATTCTTGGACTTTTTCTAATTCCTTAACTAACATACTAAAAAGTGGATGAAATGTTAAAATGTAGTCCTAAATTCTCATTATCAGTAACTACTTTCACATGAAGTCCTTTTAAAACAATTAAAATTGATTTTAATAGCTGATTATTGAATAAAAAGCCCAAAGAGGCAACTTTTCCTAACCAGGTCATCAATTGTGATGCTAAAACAGCGATATCATGTTCACATAGTGTTAAATTAGATTTTTAGAGACTGTTATCCTATACTGGTGGCATCCAAGAGCACATTGCCCAAACAGAAGCTAAACACTTGGTATGGTCCAAGGTAGACAGACAAAGAGCTGAAGCTTCTCTAAGTTGTTGAAAATAATGCACCAACAACTCAACTGAGAAGCTGATGATAATGCAATAATGGAACTGGATAGCCTGTAATAATATTTTGATTTTGTGGGAAATGTCTTTTCTTGATGGGAGCTGATAATAAGCTGGGACTATTGACATAGAGATGTAGAAGTTTCCCTGGCATTTGGGCTCCGAATGCTCTTTATATTACTAAGTCTGGTAATTCATATGAACAAGGATGCCCCATTCTGACCACCCTCATAAGAATCTCAAATGAATGACATTTGGTAAGTAAAATCATCATTTTTTTTTTTTTTTTTTTTAAGTCGCCAAAAGCACAGCAGTCTGCAGTGGCTAGAGTTGACTATTTCCCCAGGGGTAGGTGTTATGATTCCCCACACTGTCTTAGAAGGTCCACCGCTGCCAGAATGTTTCATGGGGTGCTCTTACACATCATCCAACATGAGCTAATATATCATTTTAACTGCAGTTCTGGGAAACACAAATGGAGATGTTGGGTTGGAAATATACGAGGTGTATTGAACAGGGGGTGTTTTGATTGTGAATGCAGAGAATCTCAAGAAAATATGTACTCCTCTGAAACTGTTTCCGTATGTTTCCTGATCCACAGATTTCGCTACAGGAGACATGGTGTTATCTTGATTAATGCCTTCATCGTAAATACATGAGAAATGAGACCTTACGTCCATTCTGGCCCTTTCTCACTGTAACAAGATCAAAGGAAATAGATTTCATTCTGCTATGAAGGTATTTTTTTTTTTTTATGTTGTGTAATGTGAAAAGGTGACCCACTCTTATAGCAGCTCTACTTTTATGCATGCCTGTAAAGAAAGAGGAAGATAATTTCTAAGGTTAAGATCTCTTTTTTTTTCTCTAAGAGATGATTTTATTTTATTTTTTTTTACACCACATGAGGGTGTTACAGAAGATAACAGTGTTTTCCTTTTTAGTACTCATTCTTGTCATATCTTGGAAAAAGAAAATAAAGGTGATGTTTGTCAGTTGTATCCAACAAAATGTTTACTAAATTTTTGTTCTTTGGGGTTATTTAAAGGTTTTTTTGGTGTTTAATTATGACAGAAATTTGCCATAATTTTCTATTTAAAGCAGTTTTCATTGAGCATCCTATATATTTGTTTACCTGTAGGTTAAATTCTTAGCAGCAAAGACGCTAATGGCTAAAAGTAATCAGCTAATTCATTACATTCTGATGTTTTGAAGGAAATATTTTATACGCACATAAAACTGAAAATTTTTATAAAATTTAACCGGTTTTATTCCTTTAGACAATTTGGCATTTATTTTTGCTTAGTAAGGCTAATCCTAAACAATGATTACAAAAAAAAAAAAAAAAACACCCAACACTATTATTTCCATTTGTAGCATTGTTTTTACATGTGCTTTTTTAATTCATAGAAAATTGATTTCTGCCTCAGAAAGGCAGAAGAGGAAGCAAGTTTAATTTTTTTCTCCAAAGGTTTAGCTTGATTTCCCAACACCATTTATTTCATTCTCTGGAGAAGGGAAGTGTTAAATTGAGAAGAGTTTCTTAAGCACCCGGAGCATCAGTTATCTTATCAATAAAGTTACTGTTGCCTCTTCAGCGGGTAGTACTAAATAGCTAACAAAATAGCCCATGTGAAAACAACCCATAACCACAAACAACGATTTAACATTTTAAAGATTGAAAACTACTGTTTCAACTTGTCAGGACTTTTGTATTGTGTATGCTAATTAAACTCCTAAGATGAAAATTTATTTCAGTGAAAGCTAGAGTTTTCCTTAAAGGAAAAAATTTGCATACACAAATTTTTTATATTATATCCTAAAGGATGATTTTCTTTGCAACAATATTGACAAACTACTGGGAACTCCAGTCACGGGAATACTAAGATGAGGCTATTGACACATCAGGTGATAGGCATGGGCTTTGCCTTCATTTGTTATGTGATGGAAAAGGATTTTCTTGGAGTCATTTTCCCTTGTGACACATACCTTGCAATTGAAAGCCAGAACACAGTAGATGTTCAAGGCATTCTAGTTGATTGAATTCACATGGCTGGGTTTGGCAATTCAATCCCTGACTATAACAAAGAAAATGGCTAAATATTCCCTGTTGTGACACAGTCCAACATCCTGAGGTCAGACACCAGGCCTCAATTTTATTAGAGCTACACCTGAATTAACAATATTTAGCCAGCAATAGGCAGTTTATGAATTTTATTCTACTAGGTATTGATGTTAGTTCATTTGGATTTAAAAGTGTTAAAATGCAGCAGATTTTTTTTTTTTTTTAAAGACAGAATCTTGCTCTGTCGCCCAGGCTGGAGTACAGTGGTGCCACCTCAGCTCACTGCAGACTCCGCCTCCCAGGTTCAAGTGAATCTTCTGCCTCGGTCTCCCGAGTAGCTGTGACCACAGATGTGCGCCACCATGCCCGGCTAATTTTTGTATTTTTAGTAGAGATGAGGTTTCACCATAGGAACTCCTGACCTCGTGATCCGCTAGCCTCGGCTTCCCACAGAGCCACCGCCCCGGGCCAAATGCAGCTGATTCAGAGGCATTCACAATCTGTGTATGCACCTAGAGTTGGCTGCCAAACAGGAGCATTCTTTACAAAGTCTTGGGGGAATTAGGGAGAGAAATTCTGCAGAACTAAACAGGCAGACGGCCCATTGGGACACATGTTTCCTGTAACGGGTATTGTGCCAGTGCACAGTGTTGAAGGGCATAAATAAAATGTGATGGAAATAGAAAGGAAAGAGAGACTCTATTTCCACAGGGACATATAAAGTATAGTGATAATATTCTAACAACAAGTTATATAACTTTTTGCCCAAATCTATTTTTAAAGTGGAAGATTAGAGTTGAATTTTGTTCAAACACGAAGGTTATGTTCCCTATCAGTTAGTTTTTGAAATAGATGACAGATTAATAACTAAAGACCTCTCATTTTAAATATGCAACCAAAACTTTAGGATGATAAACTAAGTGTGATATGGAATGTTAAGAAACATCACTTTGGTCTGGTAACATAAAACTGGAATATAGATGAGCTATGGTTCAAAAGCTGTGTCCCACCCAGAATTCATGTGTTGAAACATAATGCAAAATGTGAGAGTACTAAGAGGTGGGGCCTTTGGGGCTATGCCCTCATGACTTAATGAAATTAGAATAGAGGCTTCAGACAGTTGCCTCACTTTATCTTGCTCTCTTTCCCCTCTGCCTTTTGCAATGTAAAGATGCAGTAACAGTGTACTATCAATGAGCAATGGTGCCTCACTGGACACTGAACCTGCTGGTGCCTTGATCTTGGACTTCTCAGCATCCAGCTGTTACAGTAGGTAGATAAGTATGGCAGGAGACAGTTCCCCCTACCAGCACACACCATCCTCACCATCAGGTGATGATCAAGCAGATGGTAACTTTCTCTCTAAAAGCATAATTGGTCATATAGCACTGGCGTGCTGGAGAAAGGCAGTCTCTAAACAGACAGAAACACCTGAAACTGGTGATCAGAGGCTTCCTGATAAGATCTCAGGAGCTGGGTGAGTGGGCGCACGTGTGTGCACTGAGACAAAATGGCGGAGTTAAACTGGTATATGACCTTGTAGGAGCATTTGACTGGTAAAGGAACAACGCCTTCAGTGAGCATGAGCACAACTCCAGTAAACAGACTGTGCATGCTCCCCTCCCAAGTGCTAGCAGGTCACTGCACATACAGACAACCCACCCCAAGGGAAGAATCAGGGGAGAAAAGATACAAGACCCCAGAGTATGCCAACTGCAATTAGTCCATTCTCATGCTGCAATTAGTCCATTCTCATGCTGCAGATAAATTTATAAAGATAAAGAGGTTTAATAAACTCACAGTTCCACCTGGCTAAGGAGGTCTCACAATCATGGTGGAAGGCAAAAGGCACGTCTTACATGGTGGCAGACAGGAGAGAATGAGAGCCAAGTGAAAGGATAAGCCCCTTATAAAACCATCAGCTCTTGTGAGACTTACTTGCTACCACCAGAACAGTATGGGGGAACTGCCTTCATGATTCAATCATCTCCCATCGGGTTCCTTCCACAACCCATGGGAATTATGGGAGCTACAATTCAAGATGAGATTTTGGTGGGGACACAGCCAAGCCATGTCATCAACATATAAAACCATAAATCAATGGGTAAGCCAGGCACTTGATCTCTCAGGTCACCAGCTTGTCCGTCTCCCAAATGTACTATGCTTCTTTTCATTCCTGTTCTAAAACTTTTTAATAAACTTTTGCTCTTACTGTAAAACTTGCCTCAGTCTCTCAATCTACCTTATGCCCCTCAGTGAAATTCTTTCTTCTGAGAAGGCAATAATTAGGTTGCTGTAGACCTATACAGATTTACTGCTGGTAATACAGACAGTGAGAAAATACATTTTTAATATTTATAAATTATCTTGTCTCAAATATTCTGTTATAGCAGCACAAATAGTTAAGACAATGTGTTATGGGCTGAATTGTATCTCCCCAGTGTTTACATGTTGAAGTACGAGCCCCTAATACCTCAGAAGGTGGCTATATTCAGGGATACTGTGTTTGAAGAGATAGTTAAGGTAAAATGATTTACTATGAGTGGGCACTAATTCATTATGACTGGTGACCTTATAAGAGGAGATTAGGACACAGGCACACAGAGAAGAAAGACCATGTAAAGACACAGGGAGAAGACAGCCATCTACAAGACAAGAAGAGAGGACTCATGATAAATCAACCCTGCAAGCACCTTATTCATGGACATCTAGCCTCCAGAACTGTGAGAAAATAAATTTCTGTTGTGTAAGCCAGCCAGTCTGTGGGACTTTGTTCTAGAAACCCTAGCAAATTAATACAATGAGATTCATGCATAATTTTCTTCAGTATTTTTGCATTCTACAAAATATGTTTTCTCTCAAATTCAGTTTTGTATAGGGAATTCTACAAAGGTGAATTTGTAGAAAGGTGATTTTTTATTGATTATCACAGTGACTAAGACTATCTCTCTCTTTTGACCAGATCAGCACTGTTCTTATAGTTTTGACAAAAGACGATAGCTTAGAGCGGTCTGAGATATGTGAGGTACACAGGTCCAGAGACATATGAGTATGGGCCTTGTCATGTACTTCCCCATCCACACTTGAGGCAATTGTTTAAGGTCAGTTTCCTCCCGACTTGCTGCCTCACCCATTATGTTCATGTTCCTGGAATTTGTGATACAAAAAGCAATATATAATCAATAGCTTATGTTATTTTAATGTAATTGTTGGTAAGCAAAACAGAAACTGCCTCTCCTTTGCCTTTAAAAATCCACCTGGAACTGCCTTTAATGGAAACATATATTCAGGGCAACTTGAATCTATGCACCTGGGTTGCAATCCTCAATATTGGACCCAGTAAACTCCTGACTTACATTAATTTTACCCAGGCTTTTTCCTTTCAGGTCAAGATATCTTATTATTTGCTTCTTATGACAACTTTGTAATTCATGTATTATTAATTCATGAATTTATGATGAAAAGAGACAAAGACAGCTTAAGCAATTTGCCATGTTCACACAGCTTATAAATCACTGAGCCAAAGATCAAAACTAGATATTTCTTACTCTCAAACATTTTTTTAATCGCTATGCAATCTTTACTTGTGCCTATCTTTTACAAAAAGACTGGCAATGAGAGTTCAAATGGCAAACTCTCAAAGGCTCTACTAGAAATAACATTATTTCAGTTAATTGAAGTTGTTAGGGCTCAGGCAATGATACCCCAAAGTATGGCATTTCAACTTGCTGAGTACTTGAATTCAAGGAAATTAAGAGGCCTCAGAAATAAAACTCCAAACCAATGTCTCTCTCTGACTTTTCTCAGCCTCTCTGTCTCTCTGATCCTCTTTTTTCTTTTTTTCCTAAAGCACTAGAAGGGACTACCTCTTAAAGTTCCTTATCTGACTGAGAACACTTGTTTCCAAAAGAAATGTGATTGTCTTAAAACCGTGTCCCTAGTAATCTCATCAGATACCCAGGAAAGATCAACAACCTGAGAAGAGAAGAGATTGTGATTCAAGATAACACCCAGAAAGATTTTTCAACTATTCTTCTAAAGGTAGCTCTGAACACTTACCTGGGAAACTTTATCTGCATAATTAAACAACCTTTGTTCATAATGAGGTTCTGCCCCTCATCTTTCTGCCACCTACCCCAGAGCTCAAAGGAAATTTGTTCTATATGCTCATTTATTTCCTCTGAACATTATTTACTCCTTTTTTTTTTTTTTTTGAGATGGAGTCTCACTCTGTCGCCCAGGCTGGAGTGCAGTGGTGCAATCTCAGCTCACTGAACGCTCTGCATCCTGGGTTCATGCCATTCTTCTGTCTCAGCCTCCCAAGTAGCTGGGACTACAGGTGCCTGCCACCATGCCCAGCTAATTTTATTTTTTTGTATTTTTAGCAAAGACAGGGTTTCACATGTTAGCCAGGATGGTCTTGATCTCCTGACTATGTGATCCACCTGCCTCAGCCTCCCAAAGTTCTGGGATTACAGGCCTGAGCCACCGCACCTAGCCCATTATTTACTCTTAAACCCTCCTTTCCCCTACCCTGTGATAAAGAGCACATAGGCATCTGGACCTTGTTAAATTAATGTGTAATCACCCTGCTGGAACTCCCTCAATTTATTTAACTTGTGTAGGTTAAAAATATTTGTGCCTTTTTTCTCCTATTAGTCTGTCTGCTGTCACTTATTTCATCAAAGCTTCAGAGAAGTCAGAAGAGAAGTTTGATTTCCATCCCTAAAAAGTATTCAAGATTTTCTCCTGTCATATTTATAATCTAAGAGATTGGCAGTAAAAGAGGAAAGAATAATTCAAGTACAGAACTAGAGGGTTCCAAAGGAAAATTGTTCTGGGTACTAAGTAAATAACATAATTCACTCAATAAATCTTTATTGAGCACTTCTTCCAGTCACCATCCAAACATGTGAGAGAGTTTGAAGCATTGCCCTAAGAGTTGAACATAGGCATAGTCCTGAATTCACAGAGTTTAGAGCATGATGGGAGAAAATAGACAAATTAAAGTATCAATTAAAAAATTTTTAATGCTACAAGTGCATAAATGACTTGGGGATTTAAACATAGCTTATGGCTCAGACTTTGAGGTAAGATTTGTAAGCAACAGGAGAGAATCTCAATAAAATAGAATCAAGGTAAAAGGATTTGGGGATATTAAAAATAAGCGAAAATATGAGTAGAAATTTCTGGTTATATCTCATTTCTTAGCATAATTTGAATTTTCAAAGAAGAAATGATACATATATATTCTTAGCTTAGAGATTAGAGTCCTTCCTGATAATGTCAAGTATAATATATATATATATCTTTTTTTTTCTTTAGGATAATGTATAAGAATTCCTAGGCTTCAACCAAATATTGTGCCTATATTTTAGACTTGTCTTAGAAAGCCTTGGTTTTTCTGAAGCTGTTGATCATTGAACATGTGTTGTATTAGTTTCCTAGGGCTGTCATAACACATGAACACAAACTGCGTGAAGACCACAAAAATTTGTTCTGTTACAGTTCCAGAGGCTAGAAGTCTGGACTAAGAGTTGGTAGGGTTGGTTCCCATTGGAGTTTGAGGGAGAATCTGTTCAATGCTTCTCTCCTAGCTCCTTGTGGTTGTGGGTAGTTCTTGCCAACCCTTGGTTTGTAGATGCATCATGACATTCTTTGCCTTAATCTTCACAAGATGTTCTTTCCCGAGTCTCCTCTCCTCTTCCTATCAGGACACCAATCATATTGGATCAAGGCCCACTCCAATGGCTTCATGTTAACTTGATTACATCTACAAAGGTCCTATTTTTAAGTAAGGCCACATTCCAGGTACTGGTATTAGAACTTCAACATATTTTGGGGGGTACACAATTCAACCCATAGTATATACCTCTATAGAAATATCTTCTTCGGCATCCATGATACTTATATCAGTCATTTATAGCGAGAATAATGCTGTGTAGCAAATAGTCACAACACCTCATAACATGCAATCATAAATTTGGATTTTGGTTCACAGATCTGAAGATTGGCCATTTCTGCTGACCTGAGCTGGGCTCTGCGTTCTCACTCTCACTTAGACTCCTGAAGTCAGCTGCAGGTGAACTAGTTTTCTTTGCTGACTCTGGCTGGACTCTCTCACATGTTTGAATGGCGACTGGAACATCTGAACTGCTTGTTTCTGCTCCACTTATCTCATCTTTGAGCATGCTAGGCTGAGGAGCAAGAAGGAAGGTGCTAACAGAGTGCTTGTTCAAGCTTCTGTTGTGTGAAATTTGTTGTTATCCCATTGGCCAGAGCAAGTCATATGGCTAAACTCAGAGTCAGAGTAAAGGACACCATCGAAAAACATAGAGAAATTTGTAGAGACCAGGAAACACTGGGACTGTTAGTTCCACTAATTTATAGTGTGCTAAACTTATTTTTCTCTCATCTACTCTGCTTCTCATTTTTAAAGTTCATCTTTACCTTTTTTCTTACATATAAGCTCCCCCAGCCCCTTAAGACAACTTTTGAATTATTCTCTACTCTTCTCTCTATACCCACTCAGACATTTAACTTAAATTTTCTTCTTTTCAGAAATATTTAATTTTGTTTGTTTGTACACACCAAATACCTTGGATGTCCTAAAATGAAATTATGTCTCCTCTACTCTTCTTCTGTCAATAACCGCCCTTTCACTGCCCATGAGATTACAATTACTTGTCCAGAACAAAATTTTTAAAGTTGATTCTCTTTTGGCATTTCCTTTAAATGTTCTTCCTGTAAAATATGTTTTAGATTTATCTCTTTTCTTCTGTTCTTAACACATCAAATAAACTCATACTTTAACACTTGAATTATTTGTTTTTCATAATCTATTACATATGCTTTCATTAGAATTACCTTAGCTCAAATATTATTTTCACTTTGGTACATGCTTTCCACAGTTACAACAACAAAATGAATTTCAGTTTTTCATTTTACTGCTTTACCCTTCTGGCTCTTTGCCAGCTTGTTCCCATCCTGCCTTTTCAGCTTTATTTATTAGTGTTTCCTTGTAAGAGTTACAGCTTCCTAAGGGCAAGACTTTGACTCTGTTATTGTTAGTAAGCAGCACAGTATCTTGCCAAGCAAGAAATAGGGTACAATATATATTTTGAACAGACTTAGAGTCACATATTCCCACTTTCTAATCAAAATACTGTCTTCCCCTTTACTTCTGTCTTTGACTTTTGCCAATACCAGCCTAGAATGCCACCTCCTCACAACTGTAAAATACCCCCCAAAGGGATACAGAGCAGAAAGGAATGCCTCTTTTCTCAGCATTCTCATAATTTGTGGGGAGGAAGACAAATAAACAAGTGACTATAATAAATTGTAGTAATTGCCAGGACAGAAATATTCATTAAAAGGTATGGAAATGTAGAAAAGGATACATAATCCAGCATCGGTGGGACAAGCAAGTCTTCCCGAAAAGCGAAAGAGAGTAGAATTCTTCAGTCAGAGAAGACAGAGAGCAGAGCGGGAGGCATGGATCAAGCTGGCTATGAAGAAAACAACAAACAGTATATTACTAAAAAGCGTTAAGTTGCTGAATGCTGAGATACAAATTGATAGGGAATGCAGTGGGTGTGAACCATATCTTGGAGGGTCTTTATGCCATGTGAAAGAACTTGAACTTAATAAATTTTGAGATGCTTGAAGGCAGTTTTAAGCAGGAGAATAACAGGTGCAAGTTCACCATTCCAATCCTGGAACAAAACATTAAGTCTCAGGTCCCAGTATTTACATGGCACTTACAACCTGCAAGCTCTGAGACTCATTCTCTTAATCATCCTTTCAAATGTTGTAAGTAATTTGAGAAATATTTCTCAGTTAATATATTCGTGCCTTAATGGTTGACTTAGTTGACCTTGTCTTTTTTCGCCAGTTGTTCTCAAATGATGGTCTTCCACAGACAAACCATTAGTGAAAAGGGGAAACAAAAGTAGGCTTTTCTAGTAATATAGCAAAAATGTGGACGAAATCTTTTTTTAACAAATGCTAATTAGGCAGCCAGGTGGGAGGGGGTCTCTGGCAAAACTCCAACCTGCCTGAGCACTAAGGTGGAGACGCAGAAGTCGGGCGGGTTTGCAGCGGGGAGGAGCCTGGACCCTCCTCTTCCTGTGTGGAACCTGGGATTCAAATGGCCAGGCAGGAAGCACACTAACCGGAAGTCTGGCTTTGAGGAGAGACCGTGTTGCCACTTTCATTCTTTTCACCCAATAAAACTCAGCTTTACTCATACTTCAAGCCATCAGTGAGTCTCAATTTTTGTGACTATGGGATGGACAAGGACCCTGACTCTAGCTAAATTAAGGAAAAGAACTGCAACACTAACTTTTGATAGAATTCAAATCTATCAAATATGTAATGATGCAGACATTGAAGGCTAAAAGAATAAAAATTGATAAGGTCATTCAGAGTACTTAGAGAATGAAGATACCGCTTTATAAAATTACATTCAAGACCATTGATTTTTAAAATTAATTGTAAATAAATGAATATGCTTTTGCTTAAGAGTACCCCAATAGATAAAATAAGTTTTTCCATCTTGGGAGAAATAGAGTAATTTTTATTTTGATTTGAATCTGTAAAAGTATAGGACAAAAGTTAAAGTCAATATGAAGTGCAGACATGGGAATTGGAAGGTGGAAGAAGAATTTGTAGCACAAGCATAAATTTATTTGAAAGGCTAGATTAATGTTCACATGCTTATGCATGAAATGCTATTGCCTGTCTTAACTATTCCATTATGTGTTAATAATAAAATAACCCATATGTGCAAAATGAATATGTTACACCAAGAGAAAATGTTTAAAATGCCAAGTAAATACCACAACAAATGTATGAAAAATGCTTTACTTATGGTTTCACTTTGCGAATTCTTTTGATTTTTTTTTCCTGTTTTTAGTCTTCTGCAGCACAGAAAGGAAGAGTTCTGTTCTTTATAGAGGAATCTTGTTTTGATACAATTTTACTTTCATTCAGTTTATATTTAACTGGAAATTTAAGACATTGTGCTTTGTAATTTTTAAAAATAAGTATTTAAAACGATGTAGAGCTATGAGGCTGGTTCTCAGAGCAGCAAGGCTTTGAGAAAAGCTTAAGAGTTGGTGCCAAGTCTTCTTTCCTTATTCTACTTTAAACTTTTTCTTGTTTAATTTGCATTGTTTAGGAAAAAAATTTGGAAATTGAATATCAGTTCCCTTCATTGATTTAATGCTTTTCTTTTTCACAAATATTCATTTATCAATTTTCCTGTGTGTGTTTGAGAAGGATTTCATTTTTCATGAATTTAATAGTATATCCAGTAACAATGCACATTACCTCTGGACCCAATTTTTCAACATAATAATTTTCTTTTGTTTATGTAAAGCCGGCGGGGCATTAGACATGACTTTTGTTGTTGACTGTTCATTTGATTCACTTACATTATCAACTAGTTCTGCTTTTCTTGATATTTTGTTAGCTCTTCTCCATATCCATTTCTTCAATGTCTTGAAGATGACAAGGATTTGAGTGTGATTATTATTCATGATGCTTATTATCTTTATACCAGTCTCACTTTTGTCACTGTTGTCCTGAACACCTTTTTAATACTTAACAGAAGGTTGCTGTTTAAGTTGAAATTAAGCCATCTCTGTGGAATTGTTAGCAATAACAGTTTGTTCTCCATCATCCATAGATAAACTACAGATGTAGAATAGTCGCTCTGCAAAGATAATGAATGACATTTTCTCTACTTAAACCATACTGAGGGGTACAGCTTGCTTTTTAGAAAAGTTGTTTTTAATATAGTGCTCTAAGGAAATCTATAGGCCTACAACTTTGTCCGGAGCTCTTGATAATACTTGTACACATTTTTCCAGTGCCTTCACCTTACCCCTTAGGTATTGTAGTGTGATGGTAAAAAACACAGGCTTTGGACTTAGGCAGATCTTAGTTCTAACATTAGTTCTCCCACTTATTAACTGGATGATTAAATTACTTAATTTTTATAAGATAGGGAAATGCTTGCCACCAATAAAGAAAATCAAGGTGGCGGTGACCTTGGAGGCCAAGATTGAAGAGAAGAAGGTTGGACAGTGAGAGGAGAGGAGGATTTGGGGAACTCTTTCTCTGGTGGCATGTGCTTACTCTGGAAAAGTTGCCTTAAAGGTGAAAAAGCTGAGACATTGCATTGGAAGTCTCACAGGGAAAGGTAGGCAAAAGCATTAGTATGCAGGGCCCACTAACGGTGGAAGGAACCTGATATATGGCCTCTACTTTGAGCTGAGGCTACATCACAGAAGTAAAGGTAAATGAAAGAAGAAGCAGAACAACATTTGCAAGGACTGAGGCTGACTTAGCCTGACGCCTTGTCAGAATCAAAGTTCAATCATCTTTGAGCTATTATAACATCCAGAGCCTTGAATTATCTCCATAATTTTTCAGTGTCCAATATTTAATAATAATAATAACAATAATAGCAATTTTCAAAACCCAACAGGGCCAGCCCTTGTGGGGTGAGTGATACTGCTTTTGAGCAGGAAGGTGATGTTCTTATTTAGGCCAAAATGAAGACCCCGGAAAGAGAAGAGCAGCTGCTGGATAAGAAGCAGAAGGACAGTGAACAGGGGTGTCAGGCTTTGTGAATAACTTGTCTGGAATGGCTTCCATATTTTTGTTGTCTGGATCCAGGCAATTAGATAGTCTCTTAAACAGTCACACAAAAGATTGGTTGGTCCCCAGTGCCATACAATCATGTTCAGATGATGACCATAAGCATCACATCTACGAGCCTCCAACTTTGCACTATCTGACATCGTCCTTCTGGTTGAACTAGCTGAAACTGTTAAGAGTATGCCAGGTATGACCATGCCACCCAGGGAAGAAGGCAAAGGCCTACAAAGACTTTAAAGCTAGACTGAATGCTTTCTTTAAAGTTTGTGCAGATCTCCATACATTATCATAAACAAGAGCTCTCTCTAAACCTTGCCACTGGCTGCTCTTTTTACCCTCAGATTTGTTCCCCTTCAGACACAGGAAAAGGCATTTGAATTTACTGAGAATAAGTTGTTTACTTCCTAAGACCATTGGTGGAAGCTTCCAGTAGTGTAGGTAGTGTAGACCATCCCAGCTGGGGACACAATGGACATACCTGTATTTGAGGCAGACGACAAGAAGAGTCCAGAGGACATAGAGGTCCATGAAGAAGGTTGTCAAGGTCAGGTAAGCAGCAGGAATCTTTATATGGCTTCTGTTTGTTGCTCCCTCTTCTGGTTACACGGACGGGGAAGAAAATGAACATTCCAACACATGGAAACACATTCTTTCTCCGAGTCACAACATTGCAGTGCTTCACAAAGGGGCAGCAGGAAGACTGTCATCACAGCAGGCACGGTGGACATGCCAGAACCAAGTCTACATATTCCAGGCAGATAAACCCAGCACTGACAGGAGCAGCCTCCACAGATATAGGAGATAAAGGAACCAGCAGGGAGTGGTGGACACTTTTGCTATGTCCTCAGAAAGTCTTAACATGGCAATAGCAAGTGGAACAAGGCTGTCCCTGTCTTCAGAGGGTAGTTCCAGCTTATCAGCAAAAGCTACCAGTCTCTCCCCAGAAGTTAGGATGCATGTGGTCATTGCAGGAGCTGAGACTGCCTGCAAGCTGGTTGCAGAAACTGCTAAAGAACCAGTGGTGGGACTCCCTCATATCAATCTTGCAAGGTGAAGGCTATATAAGTGAATGGGGTGGAAGCCAGAGAAGAGTCCCTGTATTAGTCTGTTTTCACATTGCTGATAAAGACATACCCAAGACTGGGTAATTTATAAAGAAAAAGAGGTTTAATGGACTCACCGTTCCACGTGCCTGGGAAGCCTCACAATCATGGTGGAAGGTGAAAGGGACTTCTTGCATAGCGACGCAAGAGAGTAAGAGAGCCAAGTGAAAGGGGTTTCCCCTTATAAAACTAACAGATCTTGTGAGACTTATTCACTGCCATGAGAACAGGGGTAGTGAATAAGTAAGACCAACCCCCATGATTCATTTACATCTCACTGAGTCCATCCCACAACAGGTGGGAATTGTGGAAGCTACAATTCAAGATGAGATTTGGGTGGGGACACAGTAAAACCATATCAGTGTCCCAGTGTAATGCTAAATCACAGTGGGAAAGAGCTCCCTCTAAAAGACATTACCATTATCATGAGACAGGGTGGACAAGTCAACTCTAACATACTAACACATACCTTCTGTTAGTTGGTAGCCCACCATGAAATTACTAACAGTGGAAAAGGGAAGTCCAGACCAACCTAGTGGGCAGACAACACAGCTCCTCCTAACAAAAATGCCAAGCTCAGTCACTTGCAAAAGAGTCTAGGTTATCTCAAATTTTGGAGAGGAACCAATTATAACTAGCTCAGGGTCTTCAAGTTAAGAACCTGAGCAGAACTAACTCCTTCTATATGAACTTCAATATTCAGTACATAAACATTGGTTTTAAGTTCTGTGATTGTAAGATCTATTAATAGTAGGATTAGCTCATTGTTGAACCTCAAAGCCTGTCCTATTACAAAAACAATGGCCCCAGATTCTGATAATAAGGGATTAGACTGAATTGAATCATTGCTAAAAACATCAATATCTACCCCACTGCATGAAATGTGGCCCCAGCTTTTACAA
The DNA here is from genome assembly GCF_000951045.1 of Mandrillus leucophaeus. NCBI lineage: Eukaryota > Metazoa > Chordata > Mammalia > Primates > Cercopithecidae > Mandrillus > Mandrillus leucophaeus. The sequence goes on along the minus strand of NW_012109808.1, from coordinate 6,218,033 downwards.
AGACAAGACCCAGAAGTACTGGATTTTTCTTAATAAGTTGCACAGCCAGATCTACTACACAAACACTTATCCAATGTCCTGCAAGATAGAGATCCAGGAGGATTTGCTCTTTATTAAAGAACCCCAAAGCCCACAGTGCAGCGTGTGGTACAGAGGCGGATATTATGTCTGAGACTGTACAGGAGAGCAGCATGGAGTTCATTATGCAGTTAACAGAGCATGGAGAATGGCTGGACATTACTCGGGTCGTAATACCTGAGACCGAGGTGATCTCAGTCTTTGAAGCCTATCAACAAACAAGGGGCCAGAGGATGAAAATAAGGCTATTTCTAATTTAGTCCTACTACATTTAAATAAAAAAAATCTTTCTGAATTTACATGTTTCACAGGTAGTATAGCCTCCATCATGGATTCTGTCACATCAACCAGGCTGCAGTTGGAGACTGCAGTACAGAGTCAGCAGAGACCAACCCCACATTCATCTTCAACTGAGCCAGTAGCATTTTCTTACCATGTCAGTTATGGGTTCTGCAAGCTGTGACCAAAAGTCATATTCTGGGTGGGCTGAGAAGCACTACCATCATCCTTTCCTCTTCTATTTCTTTTTGAAAGAACCCAGACCTAGACGTAAAGTCTGTTCTATAAACAAGCAATAATAGAACGCATGCTCTCTCAAGATATTCAAGGGAGGGAAGATGGGTAAAGCAGCATTTGTGGGTAATCAGAATAGGAAGAGCTCTCATCTAGACTTAGCAACTCCACTTCTACATATATATTCTGGAGAAAGTCTAACGTGTTCTCAGAGGCAACTATGAGAATATTTGTATGAAAATAATTTATAAGAATAAAACACTGGAAATAGTCTGAAATGTCCATCAACTTGTCAACTGGAGAATTGTTAACATATATATATACACACACATGTACATACCTATGTGTGTGTTGGATACACATGTACATATATATGCATGTTGTATACACACACATATATATATATACATGTGTATATATATTATATATTTTAAGTTATCAAAAGCTGCTCTGCTCATAGTTTCAGGCACACACAGCCAACCATGGTTCAAAAGTATTAAATGAATAACTCCAGAAATAAACAACTGAAACGTTTTAAATTGTGCACTTTTCTGAGTAGTGTGATACATTATCATACCATTCTGCTCCATACTGGCTAGGAATATGAATCATCTGTTAGTCTAGTGTACCCACACTGTTGACGCTCCCCACTCATTTAAACTTGGTAACCATGTTGGTCATCAGATCAACTGTCATGGTATTGCAACGTTTGTGTTTGAGTAACCCTTATTTTACTTAATAATGGCCTCAAAGTGCAAGAGTAGTGATGCTGGATATTGTTATAATACTATTTTATTATTGGGTATTGCTGTTAATCTCTTACCATGCCTAATTTATAAATTAAACATAATTATGGGCACGTATGTGTGAGAAAAAAAAAAATCACATAGTATATATAGGGTTTGGTACTATCTGTGGTTTCATCATCCACTGGAAGGCCTTGGAATGTATTCCCATAGATAAATGAGGACTATAATATACATCATAAGTTATCATACATATGGTAGATAGGTAGGAAGGTAGATAGAAAGGTAGATAGACAGATATTATACAACAGTGACAGTCATAAACATTGATGTGGAAGAATCTCATGTACAGTTGAGTAAAAAATAGTCACAGAAATTGTTCTGTAATTTGATTTATAGAATATTTCAAAAACAAGACTAAACAAACTATTTAATGAAAATACTTGGCAAAATTAGAGATAAACAAGTATTTCTATGGTGAAAAAGAGGTTGATATCATCCAGGAAGTAGACACAAGAACTTCAATAGTGTTAAGAATTGTTCTGTCTCATAAACGTTGTGGTCAATTCACAGGTATTTATTTTTTAATATTTTTCACACATTAACAGTTTTCAAATCAGGACAATCTGAAGTGATGTAGTTTGCATTGTCATAGAAATATTTATTTCAACCAATTTGTTTTAGTACAATTGTACTTTTTATGTATTTATGAGGACGGTATGTCAAAAACCAAAGTTGAGAGATCTTTTATTAATAAGAATAAAATTTTGAAGTGACAAAAAAATGAATAAGAAGGTATTCAGTTTGGGCGTGGTGGCTCACGCCTGTAATCTCAGCACGTTGGGAGGCCGAGGTGGGTGGATCACCAGGTCAAAAGATTGAGAACATCCCGGCCAAAATGGTGAAACTCCGTCTCTACTACAAATACAAAAATTAGCTGGGCATGGTGGCACACATCTGTAGTCTCAGCTACTCGGGAGGCTGAGGCAGGAGAATTGCTTGAAACTGAGGGGTGGAGGTTGCAGTGAACCGAGATTGCGCCACTGCACTCCAGCCTGGTGACAGAGTGAGACTTCATCTCAAAAAATAAAAAAAGAAGACATTCAAACAACTGACTTGAGTAAAAACCAAGGGGAAGGACAAACTATGAATAGATATACAGGGAGTCCAAATTAAACAAAAATATGACTAAGGAGATAGAAGACAAGCTGAGAATTTTGGCTGAAAGCTAGCAAACATAGAAAAGAAATGAATGTAAATTCTGAAAATTAAAAATAAAATAATCAAAAATTAAGAACAGTTATATGTAGTGTTACTAGACAAAATTTAGAACACTAAATAAAATCTGATTTTCAGATAAACACCAACTTACTATTTTAGAATGACTCGTGTATTACTTAGGATATGCTTGAACTAAAAAAATTTCTCCATGCAATATTTTGAACATATTTATATCAAAATGTATATATTATCTGAAATTAAAGTTTAATTTGGAATTTTTTACTTTTATCTGCTAACTCTAGGAACCTAAACACAAGATATATTTTAAAGTGGACTTAACATTGATAAAAAGAAGAGAAAATAGGTCATAAGAAAAATTTGCAGAATGAAACATGGAGATTTTAAAGAAAGAGAAAGACATGAGAGTGCATAATAAATAGAGGACGTGTGAGAAGGCTTGACACGTGTAGCTCATGTTCAGAAGTAAAGGGAAGAAAGAAAACAGCAACAAAACATCTGAAATGATGATCACTGGGACTATGAAACATTCACCTTTAGATTCAAGAAGGCCTATGAAACCCAAATGGTATAAGTGAAAAGAAAACGACGCTTGACATATCTAGTAAAACTGCTAAAAACAAAAGCCAAAGAGAAAAGTTTTGAAAGCGTTCAGGGAAAAAAATAACATAATGTGTTCAAAGAACAGTTAGACTGTCAGCTGATGTCCAGAAAGAATTAGTGCAAACCAGAAAGAATGAGATGTCTTGAAAGTGATGAAAAGAAGTAACAATGTATTCATCTATACCCAGCATAAATATGAGAATAATGGTAAAATGGAGACATTTCACACTGTAAAAAATCAGAAGGATTGGAAATCAGCAGATCTGCACTGAAAGAATTATTAAGGAGGTGCTCTAGGCAGAATGAATGTGATGCCAAATAGAAGGTCAGAGATACAGGAGACGATAAACAGCAATAGAAAAAGCTAAACAGGCTTAAAATGTTAAAGAGATATTGCTATATAAGATAATATGAAGTTTATAAAA
>NW_012109808.1:6199538-6214379 GCF_000951045.1 Mandrillus leucophaeus | reverse complement strand
ATCTGATTTTCAGATAAACACCAACTTACTATTTTAGAATGACTCGTGTATTACTTAGGATATGCTTGAACTAAAAAAATTTCTCCATGCAATATTTTGAACATATTTATATCAAAATGTATATATTATCTGAAATTAAAGTTTAATTTGGAATTTTTTACTTTTATCTGCTAACTCTAGGAACCTAAACACAAGATATATTTTAAAGTGGACTTAACATTGATAAAAAGAAGAGAAAATAGGTCATAAGAAAAATTTGCAGAATGAAACATGGAGATTTTAAAGAAAGAGAAAGACATGAGAGTGCATAATAAATAGAGGACGTGTGAGAAGGCTTGACACGTGTAGCTCATGTTCAGAAGTAAAGGGAAGAAAGAAAACAGCAACAAAACATCTGAAATGATGATCACTGGGACTATGAAACATTCACCTTTAGATTCAAGAAGGCCTATGAAACCCAAATGGTATAAGTGAAAAGAAAACGACGCTTGACATATCTAGTAAAACTGCTAAAAACAAAAGCCAAAGAGAAAAGTTTTGAAAGCGTTCAGGGAAAAAAATAACATAATGTGTTCAAAGAACAGTTAGACTGTCAGCTGATGTCCAGAAAGAATTAGTGCAAACCAGAAAGAATGAGATGTCTTGAAAGTGATGAAAAGAAGTAACAATGTATTCATCTATACCCAGCATAAATATGAGAATAATGGTAAAATGGAGACATTTCACACTGTAAAAAATCAGAAGGATTGGAAATCAGCAGATCTGCACTGAAAGAATTATTAAGGAGGTGCTCTAGGCAGAATGAATGTGATGCCAAATAGAAGGTCAGAGATACAGGAGACGATAAACAGCAATAGAAAAAGCTAAACAGGCTTAAAATGTTAAAGAGATATTGCTATATAAGATAATATGAAGTTTATAAAATATGAAGTATTAAAATTCAAAGTGAAATAGAACCCAAAGTTATAGGATCCACAAGGCTTTTACTGTTAGGAAAGAAAGTAAAAGGAGCAAGTAGTATTTATTTTTGAGAAGACAAGGATGCACTGTAATCACTAGAGTAACTTTTAAAGTAATGGCACATGGATATGAAACTATCAATTTAATATATGGGAGGAATCGAGTCATCATCATCTTTATCATTATCCATACAAGGAATTCTAGAGAAGATAAAAAAGGAAAGAAGCTGGGCGCGGTGGCTCACGCCTGTAATCCCAGCACTTTGGGAGGCTGAGGCAGGCGGATCACAGAGTCAGGAGATCGAGACCATCCTGGCTAACACGGTGAAACCCCGTCCCTACTAAAAACACAAAAACAAAATTAGCCGAGCGTGGCGGTGGGTGCCTGTAGTCCCAGCTACTTGGGAGGCTGAGGTGGGAGAATGGCGTGAACCCGGGAGGTGGAGCTTGCAGTGAACCGAGATCGCGCCACTGTACTCCAGCCTGGGTGAGAGAGGAAGACTCCGTCTAAAAAAAAAAAGAAAAAAAAAGAAAGAAAGAAAAAGTAAAAAGAAAGAAAGCACACAAAACAGGTAGAAGCAATTGAAAAAAGTATACATATATATATAATTTATACAGACCTTAAAATATTTCAAAGATTGTCATACATAAAACCAAATTAAGACACAAAAATTTATTAACATATTCTTTAAAAAATATATATTTAAAATATTAATTATAAAACCATTGAGGACAAATAAAAAAATATATACCACGTACACACTAACAAAAAGCATAGCTATATTAATATTAGTTTATGACATTATTTTTAAAGAAAGCATTATTAGGTTAGTGAATAAAACTTTATGATCATAAAAATTCAATGTACCCAGAACACCTACCAATTTTAAATTTGTATAGTTATAACAACCTCAAAATGGTTAAAGGAAAAATTAACAGATCTAAAATAAATAACAGGAAAAAAAAAACAAATCCACAATCACTGTGGGAGAACTTTCAGTTATTGATAGAATAAGCAAGCAAAAATGATTAAGGATAAAGAAGAGTTCAATGTTATAATTATCTAATTTTACCTGATTGGCATAAATATGTTTGCCATATACAGACCTCAGTGAAAGCAGAATTACATACTCTTTCCAAATACAAATAGAACACTTACAAAATTGACAATATATTTGGACCTGAGCGTGTTGTAATGAATTTCACAGAGTTGAAATTATACAAAGTATGTTCTCTGATCACAGTGTTAAGGTAAAATAAGAAATAGAAAGATGATTGAAAATTTCACTTATGTTTGGAAATTAAGATGTATACTTCTAAATTAGACATAGATCAACAAGAGCTCATAATGGAAATTAGGAAATAGGTAGGGACCAAATAATAATGAGATATGAAATCAAATGAAAGGCAGCCAATGCTATACTTAGAGATAAATTTATAAACTTAATTACATAAAGTAGAAAATGAAGGAAAGACTGAAAATCAATGAGCAGATTACCCATCTCAATTCAAGAAGGCACATAAAGAACACCAAATCAAGTCGAGAATGCAGCTACTGCCAGACTACCAGAGTCAATTACTGAATGTGAATATTCAGTTGTGTAGCTTAAGCAATATTTTATCAATTGATCTGAAAAACCTGGCAAAGCTGTATGGGTACCTGACTGGCAAAATTCTAAAATGACCTCCGACATTCTACCCTTGGTGAATACACCTTCCAAATGCTAACAGGTCATTAAATGTAGCTTTCTGTCACAAAAAATTATTACCTGCTTCCACTCCACCCTGGGAACAGATGGAAGAAAATTATATACTAACTTCAACACATTCTATTTACGCATTTTCTGAACAATTCAGCAACTCATCCTTTTTTCTTCATCTCTAATTTCTAAATGTTAATAGCTAGTAGAAGATACATTGTAAAAAAATAGGTAATATATTTTAATATATTTTTAATTTTAATATAATTTAACAAATTTCAAAATTTAGTGTTTTGTTAAGTTCTGATTGACTTATTTTCTACTCTATCCCAAAGAGAGAGTATTTGGCTCTCTTTTCCACTTGATGAATATAAATATGATTTATTGGCACCTGCTTTGAAAAAGGCATTGTGACTGGCACCAAGAACGCAGCTGGGCAAAGAGGACCAAAATGCATTTAACCAATGAAGGCCGTTTCCTGAAGGACTTTAGAGTATAATGAAATTAGTTATAAATTGATTCCAACAGAATGGAGGAACAACTGTGCTATTAATTGGATCGCAAAGACTCACTTTGGGGTTTGACAGTTATCTTGGCTTGGTTTCCGTCTCCAGCATTGGCATTCCAAACCCTGTGAAATCTTAATAGATGTTCTCAACCCTGGAAAGAAAAGAAAGTAATTGAACAGAATGTAACGGTTTGAAAAAGAATACAAACCCCTTGAGAGATTAGAGGTATTGACTCCAATATTGCATCATTCTGAAAAATTTTTTGCATCTGTTAAACATGAATAGCTAGCTCCTTTATTTCCATATCACACTGTGGAAAAATTCTCTCTGGGGAAGTGATTCCTTTCTTGCATCCTCATCTATTTGTCTCCCCTTGGGATGCTTGGTCTGTTTTCTTCAGGTTATTCTATAATCCTGGTTAGAAATATTTCTGTTATGGTGATATTCAGTATGTCCCTTGAAAAGGGAGTGAAAGTAATATATCTTGATAGCTAGCTAAGAGCTGGGTATTGCTTTAAACACGTAACTTATATAATAGCTATCATTTTTATTAATACTTTTCTTCTTATTGTCATAGCAAAAAATCATTTGAGCATTTACTATGTGTTGTATGTACATCATCTGAATTCTTACTGGAATCATAAAAGTCAGACAGTTTTTTTTTTTTTTTTAATCACTATAGAGGGAGAGACTATGACTCAGACAGATTAGGTATCCTGCACAAGGCACACAGTCAATTAGAAGGGTATCTGGGTTCCAGCCAAGTTGGCAACACCAATTTCCAACTTAGCCATTTTATCTCTTATTTTGTGTGTGTGTGTGTGTGTGTGTGTGTGTGTGTATGTGCGTGTGCGTGTGTGTGCACACATGCACCAGAATTTCTGGACCTGAATCCTGGCTTATCGGGATGATCAGCAGTATGATTTTGGCACATTGTTAAAATTTCTGATTGACTTTCTTTATCTGTAAAATAGGGATAATTATAACACCTACCTCTTGGAGTTGTAAGATCAATGAATGACACACAGAATGGAGTCCGCTATCTGGTAAGTGCCATAAAAGAGTTGCCATCATGATTTTTCAACCGATCTATCAGAATGGAAGTTCTATCTATCAACCACTCATAGTTTTTCTGTTAGTGTTTTATTGCTTTGCCACTTCCCACCTGTATCCTCTCTACCACCTTGATGAGCATGTAGGTGGAGGCTCATGATCTATACTCCCTGTGCAGAGTGGAAGCCAAGATAGGTGTGAGTATGATCTATGCGATTGCCAGCCCATGAGCTGCAAAGTTATGGACAGGGAAGCCCACCATATCTAGAAACTATCTATGACAACACAGCAGCCTCATTTTTCTTATGTGAGTCATATTAGCATACAGTTAAAATGTAATGTCTTTGGAGAAGCACAGTAGTTTAGGCAGAAGCCATAAACTCAAACACTTGTAGGTACCAAGCATTAGGAAAGTAACTAGAATGAGTCAAGTGAGCTGGTGTTGGAGAACATGTTCGTCCATGCTCCAGGAAAAAGTCTGAGAACTTCTGCCAGCTTCAGGAAACATGAGTCTTTCTCGAGAAATTAGTAAAATATAGTTATCCCTCGGTATCCATGGGAGATTGGTTCCAGATCTACTCATGGTCATAGAAATTCATAGATTCTCAAGTCCCTGATATAAAATGGTGTAGCATTTGCATATTACTTATGTACCTCCTCTAGTGCTGTCATTTTTACATTACTTACAGTACCTAATGCAAGGTAAGTGCTATATATAGATTTGTTATGCTGTATCATTTATAAAATAATGATGACAAAATAAGTTTCTAGACATTTGGGCACAACCAAACATTTCTTTTCTCAAATATGTTTGACACATGTTTGGTTGAATTCATGGACATGGAACTATGACTGTACTCATGTTTATTTAAGAAGCAGTTATATGGTTTTTCAGGAACTGTTCTAAGAACTTTACACATGTTAATTTATTTAATATTCAAAACAATCCTATGTGATAATTACTACCATTGTTTTCATCTTATAGATGAGGAAATAGAGGCACAGGGAGTGCCAGGTATTACTGGGACCCATGTTCGTAGCTATAAGGACTAGAGTAGTCAAGATATGCCTAGTCTCGAGCTGGTCATTTTAAACAAAAAATCATAGTTTGCCTTAGAGAGGACAATTCCTTAAACTCAACACAAGACAGTGTTTTGTTTTGTTTTATTTTTTGTTTTTTTCATTTCTAAAGACAGAAAAACTGAGGTTCAAAGAGATTAAGTGTACTGCCCAAAGTCTTAAAACATCTTATATCTAACGGGCCACATCAGCCCTTTTCTAAATTTGAGATCCTCATTGATTCATACCTTATCATGTCTTACTTTAGTATCATAAGAAGATAAAATGAGTGAAGTTGTGGTTAAGTTTCCTATTTTGTGTTTAAATAAACAAATGTAATATCAGGACCACTGCCTTTCAATTTCAGTGTGAAATTATTTAATCTTCTTCTTATCCCCTGAAAGAATCAAACGCTATGAATTTCCCCAGATGTTTACTTGGTGGCTGCTTACTATTAAGAAACTTCTCTGGAGATGATTTTATATATATATATTTAAATCTATATTCTAGAGAAAAATGTTTTCTGGAGGTCCTTGGGACACTGCACGCACACACACACACACACACACACACACCAAATAGAAATACAATAAGCATTATAGGTCTTTAAAGAATGTGTCTGCCATATCATATTTATAGGGTGAGGCTGTTGTCTCTTCTTAGGTCTTATATCTTCTGTTTCTGGCAGATGAGGCTGACTCACTGTGACAGACAATTTAGAGCAATGTGAGGCTGAGGCGCTGCAATCTTTCACACGTCTCCTATTGGCTCCCCCAAAGAAGCATTGCCTATTAACATGTCTGGCAGGGTTCTGACTTGAGTGCTCAGCTAGACTGTAAAAGACACTCATACTGGGCGACAAGCATGGGAATGGCAGGTTCCGCTGCTTCGCTAAGACGACTCAGGTTGCCTGTGGAGTAACGTGGCTCTCGGGAGTGATAAAAGTTTTTTCTTTGAACCACAGCTAGACATTCTTAGGGAATGTACAATGTTTTATAGCAATGTCTCCCAAATTTATAAAGACAATGATGTCTTTATGTGTCATACCTTCCAGGATATTTTTACCTGCTCTTATGAAATGGTGTAGGCAACCAAGATGATATCCTGGCCCTATTATGTACTAGTTGTGTGGTCTTGGATGTGTTTCTAGAAATAGACAAGTCTTATTTTCTTCCAGTAAAAGGAAGAAAAGCACTAGTATAGAGAGGAATACTAAGAGCCAGGAGGTCATGTTTAGTGACGAATAGCTCTGTGTTTAGATTTAGAGAAGCATAGATTTGAATCCTGACTCAACTGGATGATCTTAGACAATGAACTACATTTGTTTTTCAGCTTGTTTCCACATTTTTGGAACAGAGGTAGTATCTATCTGGAAGTTATACAAATTTAAAAAACAAGAATGCATATAAAATACTTAGCAATGTGCCAGGAACATAGTAAGTCACTGAATAAATGTTTGTTATTAGATTACTATCACCACCACTCTCCTATTCTTACTTCGTATTAAGACTTACTGTAAATACTTTAGAGGTTAGCTCAGGAAAATTATTTCTAGAGACAAAAATATTTTGTTAAGTAGTCACCTGGTATTTTGGGCTTTATTGCTAAAACTGAGTAATTTAAACTGTTGTGAATAGCATAAAAAAAGGAGAAGTCATATGGAAAGAAGAGAGCTAAAGATGGAAGTAAAACACAATACTTACATATGAAATGTCAGGGAGAGAAGAAAAACAGAGAGGAAGCAAGCAGTACTCAAAGTGAAAATACAACTAAGAACAAGAATCGGAATCCCCCAGATACGGAAATAAAGTCAACGTTCAATTTCAGTGTTAGCCGGAGGCTCCTGTTGTTGTTTGCTTCTTTTAGGGAAAAACACTTCAAGTCTTTCTCTTGAGTTGTAAGGACTCAAGAAATAATAATTGCAGGCTTGCTATTAGTTTTCATTGCAAAAAACACAATACTTACTTTTGCACCAAATTATAAATTACTTATAGTTGTTGCGTTGCTCAATGTTAAGAACAAAAGCAGAACATTACGCAAAGCAGTAACAATGAATCCATGTCAGGGCACTTGGTGAAGGTCATGGGATTGGAGTTCTAGTCTTTAGGGCCTCAGGTGACATAACAAGAAAATGATCTCCGAGATCTAGGAGGAAGGTGTACCAGGGAACCCAGGAAGTTAAGCTCACAAGTAGAATAAGATACGGTCAGAGTCAGCAATCACTAGAAGTCAGAGTGAATTTAAAAATCTCAGGTTGCTTTATTATCGACTCTTCTTTTGACCTCTCATTTCAGAATCGTAGCCTGAAAATGTTATGCTAACATAAAGAGGTGAAATTGATGGACTGTAAAGAGAACTGGGGGCTGGCCATGCCACCATAATTTTCCCTTGCTGTCATTTTTTCCTCTGAATTAAGTGATTCTGACCTTGAACAAATTGCTTAGCCCCTTTGAATGTAAGTGTCTTTACCTATAAAACTGAGGATATTATACTTCCCATAGAGGTTTTTGTGAGATTTAAGTGAAATGATATATTTTACACACTTCACTCAGGCTTTGTGTACAGGTTATAAACTCAATAAATCAATATTTACCCCTAAGTAAAACAAACAAACAAAAAGTTTGATACAGCCAAATTGGGGCAGAGACTTAGAGATTTATTTCTTTAGGTATGTTATGCCTGTGCATTGCCACTACTACGTCAACTCTTTCTCCATTCATGTGAGTTTTTGAGTGGTGCTGAATGGCACCGTACACTGTAATAACAGCCAAGTTGATAACCAGTTAATCAAATGGCACATGTTTATTGAACATAAACTATGAGCTGGCACAAGTAAGGAGCTGTGCCCACAACGAAAAACCAGGCTAAATCCTTGTTCTCAAGTGCTGAAAATACAATGACAATAAGCAACTAAAATCACACACACAAACATACACAATGTGAGAAGTTTTTCATTATAGTGACTTTTGGCATGCAAAAGACAGAGTCATTATTTAAGCTTTTTCTTCACAGATAATTGTGTTCTGTCTGTTGATATCATTAAAACTTAGGGCCTTTCTGCACTGGGAAAGAGTGCCAGTTACTGGAAGAAACTTTGTGTTTGAATTTTATAAGCATTTTATATCCCCAGTCAGTTTTAGTTTCAAAGTGTCATGAAGTAACATTTATCAAAAGCTTAAATGTCCTTTCCTGTCATTTTAAAGGAAGAAAAATTTTGTCTTAAGCACATTATTTAACTATATTGGAAGTCTTAAAATATCAGCAAACGACTGAAAATAATTTTATGATGTAATAGCTACTGCAAGCCAAAGATGGATATATCTACTCATAGTTTCAAGTCTTCAATAGATGTGTTTGTAAATTGTATAGTTATAGTTAATTAGCTACTGTATATTTAAAATGCTACCCCAAAGCTCTTGTTAAATCGTGCTTTTGTAGCATTAATTATGATTCAATGGGACTTTCAACAAAATTAAATTCTGAATGAATCAAGGGAGAACTGTTCTTTAGAACATTACAGTTAGTCCCACCAATGATCAGAAGATGTGATATTATTGTTATTATTTCCTGTAGATTAATTTCCTTTATTTTCCCCAAATATAATTAGTAAGTAACTGATATTCTTCATAGATAACTCAAGAAACGGAGTCCTAGGGAACTCCAGTTTCTTAGAGACATCTGTCTATATTAATATTTTCCAAAAGTCCAGGAATATCAGGCATCATCAGGAAGGAAGAGGCACATCAAACAGAAATACAATTTTTCAGTTGTATGAAATAACAGTGTTCAAATGGAAAGGGCCTTGGCTTTTCTCCTTGATAGCTATATAATTCTGTGAATCAATTTGTTTCTGAGATTATTTCTGTAGCTTTCTATTTCTGCTTTTATAAAAAGGAGATAATTATATGCATCGGCATTTTTGTGTGAATCCATATACATATCTTGAAATGGTAGAGGTGATCTCATGAGTTGATCTTGCATCCATCTCCATGGCTATGTCCATATGTTATCTCCACTCTTGTTGCTGTAATTCCACCACCAAACTTATTAGAGTTTGATATGGTTTGACTCTGTACCCTCACCCAAATCTCATATTGAATTGTAATCCCCACATGTTGGGGGAAGAGCCTGGTGGGAAGTGATTGAATCTTGGGGCGGATCTCCCCCTTGCTGTTCTGGTAATAGTGAGTGAGTTCTCACAAGATCTGGTTGTTCGAAAGTGTGTGGCATATCCCCCGTGCCCTCCTGTCACCATGAGAAAATACGCTTTGCTTCCCCTTCACCTTCCACCATGATTGTAAGTTTCCTGAGACCTCCCCGGCCATGTGGAACTGTGAATTGATTAAACCACTTTTCTTCATAAAGTACTCAGTGTCAGGTAGTTCTTTTTAGCAGTGTGAAAACGAACAAATACAGAGTTGACATGATTCTCCTTAGGCTTTGATTTATTCTGTTTGCTGGATATGCGATCCTTAATGAGAATGCCTAGATGCTAATATGGCCAATTATTTGTAAGTTCACTAAATACCTCCAGAAGTGTGAGATAATCTGCCATGTAAATATGGCCAGTAAAGTTTTCTAAACCTCTTAAATCTCCTAATGGGGGTGTGCTGATGAGGCTAACCTTGGGTCATATGTGGATGTCTTATAACTGCACTTCTAAAAGGAAATAACAGAACTAGAAAAGCCCAGAGAAGAGATCAATTGAACTAGTGGCTCTAAAATATTTGTGTATTCTAGAATCAGCAGGGAAGCTTACTAAAAGGCAGATTCCTGGAACACTATCAGATAATCTGATTCAGTAGGGAGTAGCAAAGGAATCTGAAATTTTCACAAATATCGGAGACATTCTGAGATGTAGGAAAGATTAGCCAATGACGGTAAAATGACATGAGACAGGCAACTACATGAAGCAATAACTTTTTCAAAGGTGGAAATATTCCTTTGTATTCTACCAATGTACATTGACTAATGGCAGAGCAGTGGAGATGGGGAGGCAGCCATATCTAAAAACTTCACATCACACTAGGTAGCTAGCTCTTAGTGATACTAAGGTGGTAAGGTTTGGCACTGTGTCCCCACCCAAATCTCACTTTGAGTTGTAATAATTCCCAAATGTTATGGAAGGGACCCAGTGAGAGGTAACTGAATCATGGGGATGGGTTTTTCCCCATGTTGTCTTCATAATGGTGAATAAGTCTCACGAGATCTCATGGTTTTATAAAGGGGATTTCCCCTGCACACGCTCTCTTGCCTGCCCCCATGTAAGACAGGCCTTTGCTCTTCTTTCACCTTCCACCATGAATGTGAGGCCTCCCTAGTCATGTGGAACTGTGAGTCCATTAAACCTCTTTCCTTTATATATCACTCAGTCTTGAGTATATCTTTATTAGGCATCATGAGAATGGACTAATACATAAGGTTTTCATCAAGATTTAGAAAAAAATAAAAATTAATAGAAATTGGTCTTAAGCCTCCTCCATTATACATTTTCTCCTCTGGTCCTGTTTTATCTCATCTACCTTTCTCTTTATATAATATACAAGATAAAAATTTTCCCTATAGGCTGATAAAATTCACCTTCTCAAACCCCAGTGCCAGGATTTTCTCTCCAAGATTGATTTTAGTTCCCCAGCTCCTGTACTATATCACCTGTGCATTGCCTAGTCTTACTTGGAGAACGAAGAAAGAATTTGTAGGGATTGGATTCTGCCCTTCATGTAAACGTGTCTCTGCTTCTTTCAGTGAGCGAACATTCAAAACATCGTAATACAAAAACCACTCCATTTCCAATTAACATATTCTACTCTAGATTTAACAATTTCAAGAATATTTGCATTTGAACAGGTGTTTCTCAATCCTTATAATTCCCTAATTGGTAACAAGCACTGGAACTTTTCACCTGTTTTGCCCACTCCAGCCAGGTCTAAAGAGCAATGCCAACCAATTGAAGGGGACTTCTTAAAATTGAATGTCTACTCATATGACATAGTAAACACAGGCCTATGTACTAGACACATAATAGAAATAAAGGATTACTCTTAAGTCTCAAAAATATTAAGTATAAAGGAAAGGAAGAGATAACTGCAATGTACATGAGCTTTGAGTCAGATGAAATCATGTTTGAATTATACATCAAGACGTACTAGTTTTGTGTCCATAAGCACATTCTTGACCTTCCAAAGCCACAACTTTGGAATGGGATAAAACATGCAACTTTATTACAAACTCATATATGAAAAATCAAATAGCTGGGTGGTTGAAATATAGTATATATTTAGTGAACATTCATTTCTCTTTCCTTTTCTTTCTATTTTATCTAGAAAGGAAGAAGCTTATATAACTTATTATACCAAGAAGAGCAAAGGCTCAAATTAAGAATAAACTTTGATAGCAAGAGATAGCTCTAACAAATTGTCAATCCCTATTTCTTTACCATTTTTCTCCCTAGATTTTACAGATGTTACTTTTTCACATAAAGCTTAACAAAGGACTCAAGTGCAGTTTATTTTTCCCCATTTTTCTATGTCTTTCTGGTCAATAATTTCCCTAATATCAAGTGCAGCTTTCTCTCCAGACAGGCTAGCAGAGTCAATGTCTCAATATTACTTTGGTTCTCTCCTGAATTTTTGCAAGGGCATGCATGGGCCAATAGCCAGCAGCCACCCTTGAAAGGCTCAGGTGAGTAATGAGGCTCAGAGTTACAGATCAGAGGCTGTGCTGTCAGGAGGAACAGACCTTTTCTGGCACTGCAGGAGCCCTCTGCAGTCAGTTGTAGAAATGCCATGGGTACCATTTTCTTATGTTAAGGACTACTAACTTTTATTTCAAATTCCAGCAGTAATAAAATGCATTTTAAAGTTAAGAGTAACCCTGAATGAAGTGTTTTTTTCTTTTTTTTCGTAAGTTGTACTTTTGATCACATTCAGTCAATCACACTTTAAGCCCAGTAGCCTCAAAGGAATACTTCCATTGCTGAAGTCCTTTCTCCACGGCTATGGACATAAGATACAGTAGGAAAGAGTGCGAGTAAAGATACAGGTGGATGCCTCCTTTGTGCACTGTGATAGGCACTGGAATAAATCCAGCTCTCCTCCATGAGCTGCCTGAAAAATGAGAGAGGGATAGAGTCTAACAAACAGTTATCATGCGAGATGTTGAGTGCAATATTTGAGATGTGGGATGTCAGTAAAAGCTCTACTCACTATTCAACTTTTGGGAACTGCCTTGAAGAGTGATTAGGGGCTTTCCATCTTAAGAAAAGAGGTGGCATATAACAAAAAGAAAATCATGTCTATGGAAGAATAAAACAAAAAAAAGTTGAAGATTTAAAGAACTGGAATAAATCAGCTATCACTACAATAGAGGAGGAAACTATGTAGAATGGGATGGAAAGATAAGGGACAAAATATAACAATATAAAACATTCCCACTGAAGAACAGTTTATAGCCTTATATGAAACTTGTGGATTTCCTATAGAAAACAAAGTATGGGAGTAATAAGAATATACTTAGCAATATAATGGATCACTTTAACTGCAATGTGGAAGATTTGATATTAAAAACAGAATCAGTCATGAGTGTTTGACGTAGTCTAAGAGCAATATGGTGAAGATTTACACCAAACCAGTGGTTCTCAACTGAGGGAGATCCCTCTCACCTATACATAGGGGAAGTCTGGTAATGTCTGGAGACATTTTTGCTTGTCACACCTGGAAAGCTGATACCAGCATCTAGATAGAGGCCAGGAGTGCTGCTAAACATTCTGCTTTCCCAACAAAAAAGTAACTCATCCAAAATGTCGATAGTGCCTAGTAGAGAAACCTTTGTCTGGACAAAGTCTATGACAGAAGAGACAGAGAAGAAGACTGAATTTGATGAACAATTTTGAAGAAATTTGAAGATTAATATAGAATGTAAGGAAAATGAAAAAGTTAAGGATCTCTTAAAATTTGTTAACATAGAGGCCCTTAACAAATAAGATCATTTTGAATATAATAAAATAGGATGACATTATATTATCCGATCAGGGTCTCCAGTAGTTTTTCACCTAGAAGAGATGGAAGGCTAGAAATAGATTTTTGAGTCAATGTCTTTTAAGTTAGAGTTGAGACCAGGGAATGAATGAGATATTTAAAGAAGAGCATATAGGGTTTGTAATCAGAGACATGCATCAGAAACATCTGGTCCCACTCTGGGATATTTTAAATTGGTAGATTGAAAGTAAGTTCCAAGAATATGTCTCTTTAAATATACTTTCTGAAAGGATAAGCAATACATGTTTAATGGCTGTCTCTATTGGGGGAAGAAGTAGTATAGAGGGATGCTTAGCCTGTGATGATAACTAGTTTTACATCATTCCGTTGAGATTCATAAAAATATTCTTATATAATTAGAAAAACAAAAAATAGTGTTTTCTAAAAATCTAAGGCCAAGTTCAACAATACATCTACCTATTTTTTGAGTTGGTGGCATAAAAGAGAATCAATTCCAAGTGACTACACCATGTGCGAATATAACTATATGTACCCAGTGGAACTGTGGTTTGGGAATCATATTGGTGATCATACTGCTACTCTGAGACTGATGTATATGCATTAGAAGCTAATGTAAATACATAATTATTCTTATGTCTTGGACTTGGGAAAAGTAAAAATATGGGACATAGATAAATTATTTGTCAGTTAGGTAAATATTCTATCTCAGTTTTGATGTATTTAGCTTTAAAAAATTACATATTTTCTCTTTGTTGAAAATTAAAAAAAAAAAAGCAGCAATTAGCATTACCAGTATCAAATTATTGCTGTCTCAATATCATTTACCAAGAAAAGGAAATAAGACCCCCCTGGAAAAAATGACTGAATCCAAATCTGTTTCTTAATCCCACTTTTTAAAAGATAAACACAAAACAATATAAACGTTAACACCTTAGATGTTATCTGAGAATGATAGGGCACCAATGTATTATTTTAGAAATTTATAATAAAGGGAAAGAGATCATAAATCAGAAATTTAACCTCACCTGTCCCCTATGTGTTGTACCTCAGAATGACAAATTAGCTGGATGAAGGAATTTCCTTTAAAAGAAGTAGTCTAGCCAATAAAGGAAGAAGGGAGGTTAGAATTAGACTATCATCATTGTGTAACTCTTACTGACATAACGAATCTCGGCAATTATTTTTAGTTACTGCTAACATCACCAAAAGGAAAACCGCCAAACATGACATACCTTCTGCCCTCCAAAATCTCAAACTTGAAACTGTTGGAGCATCTAGATTTATTTTCAAAAACACAGGAAACAAAATAATGTATAAAATAACATCTTGGGAAGATAATCAGCAAAATCCAATCTGTGGGAAACAAGATAAACAACCCAGTTTCATCAACAACTTTAGCTCTTGTTGCCCAGGCTGGAGTGCAGTGGCGTGATCTCGGTCCACTGCAACCTCTGCCTCTCGGATTCAAATGATTTTCCTGCCTCAGCCTCCCAAATAGCTGGGATTATAGGTGCCTGCCACCAGACCCATGGCTCAAGCCTGTAATCCCAGCACTTTGGGAGGC
>NW_012109808.1:6110464-6198343 GCF_000951045.1 Mandrillus leucophaeus | reverse complement strand
ACTCTATTCAGGGCCCTAAAATAATTTTTTTTTTATAAAGATGGTTAAATATTGTCATGAAGCTCCATCTTAATGAGAAAATAATTCTCAACAGAAGAGTCTGCCAGGCTTGTGCAGAAAGGAAGGGGTATGTGTAGAAAATGCTACCAGGGTTTCAAGTCTTAAGGACATGTGTCTAAGCTTCAATGTCTCTTTAGGATCAAGCAATGATACTCCTTGTTTCCAATCCTCCCAACTCACTGCCCTCACTCCTACCAGTGGCATATCTGATGCCTCTTTATCATTTAAAGTCAAAAACCATCATAGGACCTACAAAAACCCTGGCCATTACAATATTTTTTCATATAATGGGTGCAACTCTATCCAGACACCATAGAGAGCAACTGGAAAACTGCTATTGGTATACGTGGGTGTTTATAAATAGGTGGTTTAGAAAAGAAACTCAGATTACATCTGGCCATTTAAAATGTCCACTCTATGGCAAGATCCCTCTCCTGAATTGGGCCTCTCTAACTGTCCCTATGAAGCACTGTCCAATGTGTCTGATACTTCCAGTTTCTATGGACAGCATGTAGAATAACCTATTTGGTAAAACAGCTTAAGAGTGGAAACATCAAGGTGATTTGTGGCCTGGTGAGATAACTTCTCCTCTTCTGTACCCCATCTTACTTTTTCTTTAAACCTCCAGGAAGTGTCATTAGTTTAGGGCTAAATCCACAGCAAGCTAGTTTTATTTCTGAGTCCCAGTTTCCAAGTTGATCAAATACAAATGCAATTGCTGAACAACCTGATAAGACTGTGAGACATTTTAAGAATCATTTGAAATAACTATCCATTTAACAATATGGCAGAGATAAGTAGAAAACAAAAATATGAAATGTTAATGATGTTGCCAGTTGACCCAGCTTGTCTAATTTTTAGTTCCTTAGTGCAGGCTTCTCTGAACCCCACTGCGTAATAAATATTTACAGTGTTGGGCTTCATTGTGTACATTGTCCTAAGTGTGTGCCCTCAACTTAACAGTTCTGAATCAGTAAGTCTGCCCCATTCTCTCCTAAACAGATGATAACCTGTACATTACTTAACGCTATGCTTTTCAGGACCCAAGAGTCTATTTAAACACACACTGAATACTGGATGTCTCAATAAAGATGTCTTGAATTACCTGGAATAATTGAACCATCCAGAAGATGCTAGATTTTTCCACATGGCATTGAAGTCTATAGTATAACAGTCACCTCATGTGACGGAGGAATCTTGTGACCAGGGACAAATGGTGTATAAAACAGAAAGGTTAAGGGTTGTCGGATCCTGACTGTGCCCATTGTATTTCAGTAATTGCCACTGGGTATTTGATTTAATGGAAGCTGAGGAATAAAAAAATGTTTCTCTAGGCATGGCTGTGATGCTAATTTTTACTATACCATTCTCTGTCTTCCTAAATTACATTTGGAAACCTCTGTTTTCTATTATAGAACGACTTTCCCTCTCCCGGCTTTCTGCACACATTCTCCAATCTCTCAGTGGCCTCATTAAATACAACTACTGTACATTGTAAATTATAGCGTCTCTGGTTAACTAGTTTGTCCTGCTCTGAACTAAAGAGGCAAATTCCATTGTATATATGGGGCAAAATATATGCCTGTCATTCTTACTTGTTAGGTTGTCCAGTCTTCTTTTAGATCATTTATTGATGAAATTTGTTAACTCCAATTATGTGTGTCTTGGAGGGATCCTATGTATGTGCATTTAAAAACACTTTGTTCTATTTCTTCAAATTTGAGCTAGGAATAGGTGCTCTTTGCTTCTATAAAATACCCATTGATAATAATAAAGTCAGAGAGTCTGGAAGGAGTTATTTTCATCACATTCAGCTCTTCAAGTTATACAAGCCTCCACAGGTAACACTAGTGGAAAATAATCATTAGAGACATCCTATGGGAACTGAAATTCCAAAGCAGGGGCTAATTAGTTATCCTTAGAGTATTACCTATTGTTCTGTTGCTAACTTGGTCTTGGAGAGATTCCAAAACTTGAAGATCCAGGATACAAATTTATTCTCTTAGTAATATTTACAGTAATTATAGTCCATGCCACAGTTAGATGTTAACTATGTTCTTCCCTGACTGTAAAGTCTGTGTGTGTGTGTGTGTGTGTGTGTGTGTGTGTAATTGAATAAAGGCAAAGAAGAAAAAAATAAAAAAACAAAAAACAAAAAACCCTGACTGTATCTGTAATCTCATACCAAATGCCCTTTTGAGATTCTTAACACCAAACTAAATCTTCTGTTCTTTGTTTTCTTGATCTAACTGGGACCAGCAGCCAAAGGCGATGAAAATCTACAAGATAAATTATTCTGGTTTCCAATGAGGTTGTGGATACTACAAAACTTACAAGAGATACAGGCCTTGCATACCACAAGTTCTGAAGTACATCAAAGCATTAGGGCTTTCTCAGAAAATGTGGAAGTCCCTAGATTACCATTTGAATGCCTATTCAATCACTTCAAATCCTTGAAAAGGCAACTTTGAAGGAGGGTAAAGGAGGTTAATAATTAATAATGTAGTACAGAGTTTCAACTGGAGCGATTTAAGCATTTATACACCAACACACAGCTAAAGCTAGCTCATTAGAAATAGGGACAACTGAAAATTGAAGAAAAAAGTTAGAGCAACATGGTTTATTTTTGGCTACACCAGTCAGAAGTGTCTTCAATGGCAGCGAGAATAGATAGCTGTCTTTGAGTATAATTTGAGAGGAAGTTGGAAAGCTACAGGGCTCCAAAATAGCTCTACTATGAACTTACCACTTATGCCAAATTCTGAGATTTAACACATTTTGAAAGAAGCAGCCTGTAACATTTATTCCAAGTGAATTTATCAAGTCCTATTGAAACCAAAATCAATTTGGGAAAGAGTGGAAATATTTTGAACACCTAAACAGGAGTTGAAAAAGGAGAGAAAGAGAGCAATCAAGAAGATGTGATTGGCAATTCACATAAAGTAAAAGAATAGGCTGGATTAGGAGACTTAGAAGCCATCAAAACTACAAAGATCCTGGCACCAGTATTATACGTAATTCCTTCCTGAAAAATAACAACTATTAAATAGATCAAGGAAGTTCCAAATGCCGACAATGTTCCATTTCATATTTTGAACTAATTCATTGAGTTGACTATGTTGTGTTCTCTGCCCATGCTTTGCCTTCCAATCAGGTATTCCCAAACAGGCTGGATTTTGATGGATGAACTGCACTGAAAGGGATCATGGACAAATCCTGAATATTTCCTGCTTTACGATTTTGCCAGCAGACTCCAGTTTCAGGTAAAAAGAGACTCCTAGTAATATACAGACCACAAACATGTAAAGGTACTGCAAAAGCAAACAACAAACAAACACCAGAAAGTTTTGTCTTTACCTGATATAAGAGAAATCAGATGAAGTCCTAAGCCTCAGTCTCCCCATCCTTCTATATGATGTATCTGACATTCTATGAGCCCCTTCTGATGGAAATATTAGGCAAACATGGGTAATATTAATGAGGACAGGAAGAGTTTGACTATTGAGAAACCTTGGTGTATTAGTCTGTTTACATGCTGCTGATAAAGATACACCCGAGACTGTGTAATTTATAAAGAAAAAGAGGTTTAATGGACTCATAGTTCTACGTGGCTGGGTAGGTCTTACAATCATGGCAGAAGGTGAAAGTCTCATCTTACATGGCAGCAGGTAACAGAGAGAGAATGAAAACCAAGTGAGAGGGGTTTCCCGTTATAAAACCATCAGATCTCGTGAGACTTATTCAATACCATGAGAACAGTACGGGGAAAACTACTGCTCCCATGATTCAATTATCTGCTACCAGGTCCCTCCCACAACACATGGAAATTATGGGAGCAACAATGCAAGATGAGATTTGGGTGGGGACACAACGAAACCATATCACTTGCTGAACTCCAATTACAAACCTTACACCTCTTCAGAACCAATAATCCCCAAACTTGCCTAGACCTCATAATCACTCAAGAGAGCTCTGTTCTGGATCTGTCAAGTCAGAATTTCCTCCACAGAAGACCTGGTCAGGCTCTTTTTAATACATTCTTCAGAGGATTCTTCTGCTCTCAGCCTGGCACTTTCCTGTGGCTTGACAGTTGGGAGCCACTGTTCTTTATTCTGTAGTTTGTTCTGGACCTTTTATGTTTCAAGTTATAAATCATATTCCCAAGAGCACTTTCAGCAACTTTTAGACTGTATTCTTTCATTTCTTTTAAATTCTCATTTCCTCAATGCCCTTTGCCTGTCGTAGGGATCTTATTCCCAACCCACATACATTTTCTGTGACTTTCAAGTGCATTTTATAAAAAGGACTCCATACGTGCTAGTTAACAGAAGCTGAATCCCCCAGCAGCGCCACAAATGCCTCTCTGGTGAAGTAACTCAGCCCATGGGGTTACTGGTACCGAGTTTTAAACAGAAGGTCAAATATCACGTCAGAAAATCAGAAGCTAGTGGTATCTGTTTGTGAGATTCATGGCAGAACAGTAAAAATAAAGTATTGGGTAAGGAGATCTAGGCCCCAATTCAAGCTTTTGTACTGATTTGTTGAACAACTTGAGCAAGTTATTTAATCTCTCAGATTCTGAATTTCTTCATTTGCCATTTGAGAGCTTTCTCATTTGCTTTATCTGCATCTGAGGGGTCCTTGAGGGTCAAATTAGTAGAAAGTGCTTCGCAATTGTAATGTACTGTTAGTAATCCAGGAAACAACTCCTAAGATCTGCTTTTTTAACCTTTAGATCAATTTTTTTTCTGTTACTTTACCATCTTCTAACTCTCAGTGCTCCTTCTCATGAGTGGAGATGGAGAAAGATCTGGCATGCCAGAGAATTTTGTTATCCTTAAGAATCTGAGTAATGGAAAGGAAATAACACAGTTTCTAAGGTTTTCTCCTTGTATTAGTTTCCTAGGACTATTGTTATAAATGAGCACAAACTGGTGGCTAAAAACAACAGAAATGTATTCTCTTACAGTGCTGGAAGACAGTTTAAAATATGGGTGGGTGTTGTCCCAGTTGCACTCCCTCCAAAGCTACTCAGGTAAAATCTTTCCTTTTCTCTTCGAGTTTGTGGCGGTTGCCAGCAATTCTTTGGGTTCTTTGGTTTGAGGCAGCTTAACTCAAATTTCTGCCCTCATCTTTATATGACTGTCTTCTCTCTATGTGTATGTGTATCCACATTCCTCTCCTCTTATAAAGATACCGGTAATTGGATTAGGATCGGTCTTAATCCCTTGTAACCTCATCTTAACTTGATTACATCAGCAAAACTCCTACTCTGAAATGAAGTTATGAAGCAGGAGAATAGGGTCTGGAAGCAGGGAACCTAAAGGCTTCCAGAACTAAATCAAAGAGAAAAACCCCAACTTCATAAGACCAAGTAAGTGACTTTGCAACTCCAGCTATGATGGGAAACATCCTCTTCATTTGCATAGGATGTACAACAAGTAAATAACTTTGTAACCTCGGTTCATCCACTTCATTTGCATAGGCTGTACGCCGAGTAAATAACTTCATAACTTTACTTCAGCCTCTTCGTTTACACTCGGGTGTACACCAAGTAACCAATGTGAAACCTGTAGAGGGCATTTAAAACCCAGAAAATTCTGTATCTGACTCTTGAGCCACTTGCCCGGACCCACTTCCACCCTGTGGAGTGTGTTTTCCTTTTTTAATAAATCTCTGCTTTCGTTGCTTCATTCTTTACTTGCTTTGTCTGTGCGTTTTGTCAGATTCTTTGTTCAAAATGTCAAGAATCTGGACACCATCCGCTGCTAACAGTTATCCAAGCAGATTTCGGGTGGACATGCTTTTGAGAGACCATTAAACCCAGTACACTTCTGTGGATTTTTTTTTCTCTCTCTTCTTGAGCCTCCTTTATAACTGATTTTTCAAATCAAAACTTTGAATTTCTTATCAGAAATGATACAAATTAGAAAGAATCCTACCTCTTTTATTTTAGTATGAAAATGAATCATGGCAGAAAACTAGAACTAGAGGGTTACAATCTATATTAAAAGAAGAAATCAGTTTCTATTGGAGGGGATGGAAAGGCCTTAGTACTACTGAAAGGGGTGTGGAAACACAACTGTTGAAACTTCAATCCATAGAAGCTAGGGGATATTTTATACCTGCATTAAAATATTTGAATAAAGATTACAAGACAAAATGGAATTACAAAGTTATTTGGTGAATGTCACCCATGGGGACAGGAAAGCTAAATCAACTCATCTGAAAATAAAACTATTTATCAATAAAACCATTTTTATAGTGCTAACAAATATATATTATAATTTTAGATAATATATCAATAATATAATTAGCATATATTAAGACACATAATTATAATATATTAATATAAATACAATATTAATAATATATAAATCATCTGTAATTATTTATATATAATTACTGTGATGGTATATGTGTATATATTTTATATTTAAATAGGTATTTAAAATGTATATAATATATGTATATAAGTATATATTTCATATATATATATGTATATATATCAAATTACCTTAAGTTCATTTTTTTTTTTTTTCTTACATGCAGAACCATAACCTGATTTCTGAGGGAAATTTAGTGGAAAAACAAAGGCTATGGCTGTATAAACTTCACATTCAAACATTAAAACATTTCATCAAAGGTTGTCAATTGTGTAAAATGTAAGCATTTAAACTTGGTTACAAAAAATGAGTCTGAATCTATGCTGCTCTTCTTTCTTGTCCTACTGAGTGAAGTTCAGAGCTAAGTTTAATTGTGCTAAAACCATATTCTTTTTTTGTTTTGTTTTGTTTTTTGAGACAGAGCTTCGCTCTTATTGCCCAGGCTGGAATGCAATGGTGTGACCTGGGCTCACTGCAACCTCCACCTTCCAGGTTCAAACAGTTCTTCTGCCTCAATCTCTGGAGTAGCTGGGATTACAGGCACCTGCCTCCACTCCTGGCTAATTTTGTGTATTTTTAGTAGAGATGACGTTTCATCATGTTGGCCAGACTGGTCTCAAACTCCTGACGTCAGGTAATCTGCCCGCCTCAGTCTCCCAAAGTGCTGGAATGCTAAAACCATTTTCTTAATGACAATATAATGGCAGAGTTTAATGTACATTGGAGTTCCCCTCCATACCTATAGCTTTTTAGTTTCAATTCCTGGAGTTTTAACAAGTGTGTGGTATATATTTCTCTATTTCATTGCAAAATATGCTATAACAGGTAGAAGAAGTTGGTGGTATGAAGTATTAGGTTGAGCTACATGAAATTGATTACATTCAACATTTTTTTACCTACCAGAAAGTTAAATTCATATTGTTCAAATCAATATAAATAAATAAATAAACTAAAACAAGAAAATAATAACTATCAGGGGAAATTCACCACAAACAAGTTTGCCACATGTCCTTTTCTGATAGAATACTAGAGTGTTTTATTAATATGTGTAAAAGGCATTCAGCATTAGTTCATTTATTGAATATTTATTGAGTATTTTTTATGTGCAGATCACCAGGAGATATGCCAATAGAACATGTAAAACAGGTGTTTATGCCCTCAAATAACTTGGAATCCAATTGGAGTGAAAGCCAACATAGCCAAAAAATTGTTTTAACATTCAAATGACATTTACAGAACCTTTAGGATGCTGCAAGTGCTGTGCTAGGCTCTGAGAAGCAATAGTGAGCCAAACATAAAACATGATCTCTGTTCTCATATTCTGAAGGTTCAGACTGACCTTAGTCACGTAAACTCAAATTTTATCTACCAAGACCAATACTTAAAAAAAAAAAAAAATGCAGTGTTAAAGGAACTTATAATAAAAAAAAATCTGATATAATTTTTTGGACTTCAGCAAACTAAAGGTTGGGTAAAAATTAACTAGATTAAGCTGTGTAAGTATGTTATGGATATGGACAGGAGGCAGAGAAATACTGGGTGGAAGAGGGTGGGGTACCTGGTGAGGGCTCCACCCTCAAGCCCGGACCTGCAGCCCGAAATGAGAACTAGCCCTGTTTTCTCACCCAAATGCTGCCTTTTTGCTGACCCCACTCCCTATCCTGTGCTCATAAGAGTCCCAAACCCCCGATGCAGTAGACACACATATACATACGCAGAAGAGAGAAGCATCTGAACATGAAGAGGAGAAGCAGCAGCTAGACGTCAGAGACTACGGTCACAAAAGGGTTCAGCCGGGGATGGCCGGACTCCAGGGGAAGATTATCTTCCCTCTCTACCCACTTTACAGCTCCACTTCCCTCTGAGAGCCATTTCCACTACTCAGTAAAGACCTCTACATTCACTACCCTTCAATTCATTCATGTGACCTGATTCTTCCTGGATGCCAGAAAATAACTTGGGTACCAAGAGGGCAGGGTGGAAAAGGCTGTCATCCTGTCCCTCCACTGAGCTGGTTAACACTTAGTCATCTGTGGATGGCAAATGCTAAAAGAACACTGATTGTGACACATGCCCTCTGGGGCTCCGGGGGTCGCAGATACCCGCTTCCAGATGGCAAAGCTAAAAGAACATTGCAAAATGCTTGGACACTGCTATGGGTCCCTCACCAAGCCTGCTTCCATCAGAGTGGAGCTGGCGCATTTATTTGCTGGAACCATCCACTCATGTGCTCCCTGCCATAAGGGATTGAGCGCAGCAGCTGAGTAAACGAGCCTCCACCTTCACAAGTCCTGCAAAAGGATCAAGGAAGCTATCCTGTTTCATTATTATTGTTGGTGGGGATTTCTGTCAAGGGGAAGTGCTTGCTCCAGGAACTGCAAGGAGCAGAGTGAAGAATGCAAGATGGCAATAGAAGGATCAGCAAACCCAGGCAAAGGAGGGCCTGGAAAATTTCCTTAAGGATGTTGTCTTTCTCATGAACTCTCTGGGAAACCATTAAATACTCATGCAGAAAGGTTTGGAAATCCAATCTGCATTTTAAAGATGTCTTTCCCAGCAGCATGGAAACAAGAATGGATTAGTGGAAAGCTAGACTGAAGATGGGGTACAGGCTAGAGGTTTTTTGCAGGAAACTCAGATAAAGGTGGTGGCAGTAGGAATGAGGGTGACCTTTGCTATAGCAGGGACGTGCATAGAGCATTGCTGAACCACAGAGCAGAGGTATATTTCTCAGAGTTGCTGCGTGTAGAGATTAGGCTCAAAGATCATGTCCCAAAAGCATTGCAAACGTTAAATGAGACTCTCACTGCATCTGCAAATTCCTGTTATGCTATCACTTTGTGTGGTCCAATGTGATTTGAAGGAGAAGTTGAGACTAGACAATCATTCAGGTTGTTCCCCCAACTGTGTGTATTTACAGGTTATTTTATCATTCTGGGCCTCAGTTCCCTAATTTGAAATATGAAAACATAATGCAACCTCTACTTCACAGGAATAATGTTTTCATCACATAATATAATGAAAAAGAAATTTGACCAAGGAAGGAATATTGTAAAAATGTAAGTTATTAATTTTTTCTGCATAATTGTTGAAAGCCTATCTTTCTAAAATATGATAGGAAGGGAGAAAATAGGACTGAATATTGTTTCTATGCTCAGAGAAAAAGATATTATTGTCTCCCTTTTCATTTTGTAAGTTTAGAGGTTTTAATTCTGAGCATTTTGTGAAAAGCTCCATACCCTGTGGGTGCTAAATAATTACTTGTCAACTGACTTGTTATTAAATGTTACTTTTAATCACCTTGCAGAGAGAATTTAAAGTAGGCTACAGAAGGACAGTCTTGATAACCTAATGGATCTTAAAATTTCCCTAAGTCTACTGTGTTGTATTTGAATTCATAAGCTATTACACCTTAATTTCTTTAGAGAGAAGATAGTGCTCTGTGAGCTTTTTCTACAATAAAGAATTTTGGAAAAAAATATCTTTCAATGGAACAATTATTTCTTTCTAAGGGAACAATTATTTCTTTCACAGGATGACCTTTCCTTCAAACACCTCTGGTTGGTAAAACTTCGTAAGTAAATTTTAGGGGGGAAATAAGTTCTGTAGAACAGTGTCTGTATCACCTTTTCCAAACAAAAGAAAGGAAAAAGATAATTTGAAAAAATGATACAACAAAAGCCCAAATTTCAAGGCCAGATCTTATAAAGTGTCTGCACATAGAACATTTAGTCTCACCAATTCATGAGAAAGGTGCATGCTGTTTTACAGTGGCTGTCTGAGTACCCAAGTCTCCAGGTAACTGATATTGCAGTTCTCAGAACTGTTGTGATGAGCTGGGATGAGTCAGGTGGTATATCCTTCCTTCTGGATGCACTGAAACTTCCTCCTTAAAAGCAGAACGATGATCTGTAGCCTTTGGTTTAATGGTGTCTCATGTGCTTGGCTTTCGAAAAGCCAATGACCAAGTAAAATCTGGAGCAACTCACCAACTGTTCAGATGCTTACTTTTCCTAGTACCAAGCTCTGGATGACTTGTAATCATCTAAATGAATGCATTTTCTACATTCTGGCAGCTTCCACATATCAGACACAGATATCTACAGTTTTCAAATATCTTGTCATTAAGATCAGGCCTTTGCAATTAGACAGAGATGGAGGCAGTACATGAATAACCATCTACCAGCAATAAAACTTTACTTAAATTCTCTAAAACTCAGTTTCCTCATTTGAGAAGTGGGGATATTAATGATGTCAAACCCATATGGTTATGGGCGGCAGGATTAAAAAAGCAAAGCTTTCAGCTCATTACCGGGCACATGGAAGTACCCAATACATATGACCTGTTGTTCTGAGTCCTCTCTCGTTGTCTTGTGGATGGCTGTCTTCCAATGTGTTCACATAGCCTTTCCTCTGTCTGCAACTGTGTCCTAACCTCCTCTTGTAAGGACAGTAATCATATTGGACTAGTGTCCACCCATATTACCACATTCTTTCTTAATTTCCCCTTTAAATCTCTATCTCCAAATAATAGTCACATTCTAGCTGGCTGGAGTTTAGGATTTTCATATAGGAATTTTGAGGGAACACAATTCAGCCCATTACAAGGTCTCATAAGACCAAAATTAAGGTGACAGTTGATACTACAGTCTCTTGGGGTCCCTTTTGAACCTCGTTGATTGTAGATAGAATTCATTTTGGATTAGGCTAAGTTGTTAGAAAGGAAAAGATAATATAATGTTAGATATAGATAGATAGGTAGAGAGATAATGTATATAAAATGTAACATATATATAATGTATAAACATGATGTTATATGTATATAAAATATACCCAGCTGTGAAATATACCTTTTTAGGTATATTTAGGTTGACTTCTTCATTCTTGGTATTCACATTCCTTAGTCTGCTCATTCTCTAGTCCACTCACTTACATTTCTTTTTCATTTCCTCCTAATTTTTTAAAATTCTTGAAATATTTTATATTTTTTATTTTATTATATATTTTTTATTTTTATAAAAATAAAAAATATTTTATTTTTATATTCTTAATGAATGGGGTTTCATTTCATTGCCCAGGCTGGCCTAGAACTCCTGGACTCAGGCAATCCTCCTCAACCTCCCAAGTAGCTGAGACTAAAGGTATATGCCACCACACCCAGCTTAGAAACTTAAAAAAAAAAGTTCTTTTTAATTAAGAAGCTACTAGGATGATTTGTAGAATAAGACAGAAGTCAAACTCTAGAATGAATCATATATACATTTTAGATCACACACTTATCTATAAACATAAAATAAACCTTCAGTGGACCTCGATACTAATCTCTCTGGGTTCTCCTCCTTACTGAATTTTTATCTCTCTTAACCAATCTGGAGAAAAAAATAATAATAGTGATCTTTATCTTGTTGCAGCACCCACTATTCTTCTGTTTGGAGTGGCGACTTTTTAAATGACATTATGTTAGCAAGACTTTCTCTAAAATTGTGTACTTGTTCAATAATTATCAAATATTCATCACTTCTTAGTTATGGAAGTTTTGCATTGCATTCTGTTATGTGATAGAAAAACGCTTTGAAACTCAGTGAGTTTTCAATAAAAGAAATGTGTATGTTACACTGCAGGGCTCTCTCTCTTTCTCTGTTTCTGTTAATCTTTGTTCTTCCTGTCGCATGCACACTCCGTGTTCCCAATTTTGTTATGTCTGGCTTGATCAGAAATCCTCACGTACTGAGCTGAAAAGAAACATCACTTCCTGTTTGCGACTGGGCAAATGCAAAGAAAAATGGTCATTTATTGTGATTAATGGTAAATCTTTTCCTGTTCACTGCCCCACAGGCCCATAGCTTCTCAGATCAAGAGCAACCATTTAGCAACTGTATTCTCTTTAAATTGTGGGTCAGATCGAATTTCTTATGATCTTTGGATATCCTAATATTACTGAATTAAACTGCGATTGAGTTAAAATAATGTTAAGAAAAACTCCACTAGTAGACTTCTTAGTTCTTGGTATTCGCCTTCCTTAGTCTGCTCATTCTCTAGACCACTCACTTAAATTTCTTTTTCATTTCCTCTTGATTTTTAAAAATTCTGTTATAGTATTCTTTTGGTTATACATTCAAACATGTTCTTCTTACATGTTTTGAGAAAATCTGAATGTCAGTTCATATAATTGCAAACAATTTCACACAATATGGATCTGAAATCTAGACTGCAAATTTATTACATGCATTTAAGTTTTAATACAAAATGTTCTTACTACATAATCACTAAGTGGAATTAGCTTTTAATCTTGCTAGACAAAGTTTATAAGACGTCATTGTTTTCGATGAGGCTCCTGCTCTAGGCCTTAGCACCTAAGGTTGACTCCAGATCAAACCAAAATGGAGTCACTTTTGCAAAGTGTCACGTAATCAAACTGAATTTTCCAATGAGCTTGTTTTTTCTTTTTTTCTTTTCTTTTTTTTTTTTTTTTTTGAGACAGAGTCTCGCTCTGTCACCCAGGTTGGAGTGCAGTGGCCGGATCTCAGCTCACTGCAAGCTCCGCCTCCGGGTTCACGCCATTCTCCTGCCTCAGCCTCCCGAGTAGCTGGGACTACAGGCGCCCGCCACCGCGCCCGGCTAGTTTTTTGTGTTTTTTTAGTAGAGACGGGGTTTCACCGTGTTCTCCAGGATAGTCTCGATCTCCTGACCTCATGACCGCCCGTATCGGCCTCCCAAAGTGCTGGGATTACAGGCTTGAGCCACTGCGCCCGGCCGAGCTTGTTTTTTCTAAAAACCAGGAGATTCTACTGAATCTGAGTCAGCACAATCGGGCACTTTCCTCTGTTTTAAGCCTGTAAGGAAAGTGGCTTTGAAATGAACAATTTTCTTGTTCCTTGTTTCTGATTTCTTTAGTCACTTTCTGGCTATAAAGCTAAACTTTTCTGCCCGACTTATTGTAATGTCATTCTACTTTGTAGAAAGAGCTGTTGCCCAATTCTACAATCACAAATAGAAGCCAACTAAGTCTTTAAATTAGATTTGCTGTGATTTTGTCATTTGACAGTCAATGTAACTAGTTAGTCCAAAGAAATTTTTGCATGTCTACATTGACTTTCAATAATTTTGAGAAGTAACTACATAGATTTTACTTATTCTACTAGAAACTTGGAATATACTTTCTCCAGAAAATGTCAAATCAAGAGCTATAATTTTATTAGTACAGAACAATAAAATCTTTATATCAGATTCTGGTTTAAAAATACAATACAAGACAATTCAAGCTTAAGGGTATGGAAAACCAAGTGTATTTGATATGCATTCATTTTTCAAAAAGTTTATTACCTTAATGTCATGTTGTACACGGACCACTCGCATCTGAATCACTTGAGCTGATTACTTTTTGTTCAGTTTTATTTTTTAACTCAGATATATGTGGTCTCTGGCATAGTGAATCTGAATTCTGTGGGAGAGACCCTTATTGAAGAATTTTCAGTAAGTTCATTAAGTCGTTCAGCAAGCATCTCAGTGTCTACCATGTACCATCCATTGTTATAGGACTAACGATACAACCACAACTGCTACCTGTCACAGAAAACTACATTCTATTTGATGGGAGACAAGTAAAGAACAAATTAATTTAAAAATAATTATAATGTCCAATTTGGTAAGTGCTGTTCATAAAAATAAAGCACTTCAAAGGGTTAGGGACTCCAATTAGGAGGAGGAGGAGGGAAGATTTCAATTTCAAATAAAATAATAAAGGAATAGATCATAGAGACAATGCATGAAGGAAGAGAGGGGAAAATCCACTAAGATATGTAAAGAGAAGGACTTTCCAGGCATAACAAATTAGAGTTGAGATGAGAGGAGCCTCATATGTCTGAATAAGAGTGAGAATACTAGGGTAGCTGAAGTCAGCTAATGCAGCAAAGACAGTATTTCTGGGTCCATAAGAGAGTGAATTCTGCAGACACACTGCTTGGTGACAACCACTCACTTGCTGTGTGATCTTTGGCAAGCTTCGTAATTGCTCTGTGCCTCAATTACTTCATCTCTAAAGTAGATGAGCAATAATTGTACCTACCTTATTGAGTTGTTATGAACGTTTAATATTTGTAACTGCTTGGTACTCATAAAAATAAAGAATAACAAAAGATGGGTTCTGAAAGGCAAGGGGTACTGAATCTGTAGAATATTTACCTTCTCTCTGAGTTGAGAAACCAGTATAGGTTTGAGTTGAGAAATGGTGAGATTCAACATACATATTAAGTAGGACAGAGTTTTGTATTTTTTTAATTCCTGATTAAGGAATTCCTTGGAAAGAACAGCTTGAATTTTTGATCCAGCATGTCATTTATTTTATTTTATTGTTGCGGCCTTCAACATCTGAATATCAAAAATCTCCTCTGTTTAAAATACGCTCAAGTATTTCCAAGGGTTAATATATGCTCCAATACCTGTTATTCCGGTCATGAATAGTAGAGCACCACTCATACTTTCCTTGTTGCTACATCCTAACACAAATCTATCATTTCCAAAGTTCTTGACCCGCACTTTCCTTGTTCATATTACAGGATATATATGTTTGTCCAGCTTATCTCACTGTGTTACTTGAATGTCAACTGAGATAAAATATACATTAGCTCATTGAAAATGGTAAAACTCTGTAAAAGCAAATATTTGATAACCCATGGTGTTGTTCTGATGTTTTTAAGTTTTATAGCATTGGGCCAATTACAGAAGGTCCCTAAATTATGATAGTTCAACATACAATTTTTTTTAAAGACAAGTTTTGACTCCGTTGCCCAGGCTGTAGTTACAAATTTTTGACATTAACATGGTGTGAAAGAAATACACATTCAGTAGAAACTGTATTTCCAATACCCATACAACCTTCTTTTTCTTTTTACTTTCTGTATTCAATATATGACATAAAATAACACTTTTTTTATAGAATAGGATTTGTGTTAGATGATTCTGCCCAACTATGGGTTAATATAAGTGTTCTGACCATGTTTAAAGTTGGCAAAGCTAAACTATGATGATTGGTAGGTGAGGTCTATTAAATGCATTTTCAACTTAAAATATTTTCACCTTACAATGGGTTTAGCAAGATGTCATTCTGTTGTAAGTCATGGAGCACCTCTACTTTTTCCTATTTGCCCACTTATAAATTCATCTATTTCCTACTTGTACTTTTGAAATTCTTTAATTGTGTCACGCACTGTGCCAAATTCTATTTTGGTCTTCATTTTAAGAGTTACTAGTTAATCTGAGGGTTGCCATTTTGGATTTTGAGTACCTAAACCAGTACGTCAAACACTGAGCACCCAAATACCTAGACAACTATAGAACTGAAGTTGCCTGAAGCAAAGGCAAGCATAGCATTGTGGATGGACATAGTAAGCCCTAATATTGCAGATGGCCCCAAATAAAACTACGACCAAGAATTTCATGCTCACTGATGCAAGTTTATTTGCTAGTTTGAGGATGAGAATGAGATTGAGACTGAAGACAAGTAAAGTGCTTGGGTGATGCTTAGATAATGTAGAAGCATGTCAGGGCCTTTGAGTCTGAGGATTAAGGTTGGAGAATGAGAATACACTAAAATCATGTCAATTTTAGTATAGGAGAATAAGTATGTGATTGTACACATTTAACTTAGTATTCTCAGGCCTTTCTACCTTGACTATTCATTGAGAATTGAGCTATATTCTCTCACCGATAATGGATGTCCCTTCTGTTTAGTTACTCGTTTCCCACATGCCATTCTTTTTCCGTATTTATTATTTTATTTATTTTTTTGTCTCTCATCAAAGAGCAATACAACTTTGGTTATAAACAGCAAGTGCTATGAATTGCCAGCTGGATGCTCTACTTGTAGGCAATGACAATAAGAAGAGACTGATGAACAAAAGCTCATGTTGCTGATGAGAAGCAATTAAGAGAGCAACTAAGGACAAGCGTTCCATTTGAGACAGACAGGCACACAGAGAGCGAGTGAGAGAAAGAGAGAGAGAGAGAGAAAGAGAGAGAGAGAGAGATCACCAGGCCATTCAGACTTTACAAAGCTGGTCTGTTTTCTTCCCTTCAAGTGGCTAAAGATGCCAGGATTCCTGACATCCTCAATTGAATTTTCCCCAGATTAATCCCATCCTTCTAAAAATATCCAAGCTTAAAATAATGATGATGTCAAACACAGAAGTGGTTCTTAGCCCTTGGAATAAGAGGACAGCATGGCCGTGGAGCTGCACAGCAGCTTGTTAGAATGATGTCTGTAGTGGCATGATGGGGCCTGGAGACAGTGTCTGTGGGAATTCCAGCAGCAGGCTTCAACCCTATCACATGGCACTTGCATAGAAACTCATGAAACAACTCAAAAAATATGTTTGTGCTCACAAATATCACTGCAATGGTTATTGAAACTGTACTTTCAAAATCTAATGTCTCCAAATTACTCAGTAACTCCACTCTTAATGAATTTACGATTATTTTTTAGAATCAGTCCTCTGTGGTTTCTTCAAGTTCTCCTAAGCAAACAGTGATGCTTTTTTGTTTGTTTGTTTGTTTGTTTGTTTGTTTGTTTGTTTTTGCTAATCTTTGGTGGAAAATAATGCTGCTTTCATTTGTTGACCGAACCTGCAAAAGTCTTGTTATTTACTATGTCAGTATCAGCAATTGGAAGGCAGTAAATACAAGGCTTAGGACAGCAAGTTCTGGAGTCAGGAAGGCCTGGGTTCAAATCCATGGTTTACTGAATGTAACTTAGCCAAGTTACTTGACCTTGATAAGCTTCAGTTTTCTCAATGATAAAAAAGGTAAACATAGTATCTAAATAAGAGAGTTCTTCTTAGAAATTCAGGAGGGGGAAAAGAAGCATATACAGTGACTGGTAAATAGTAAACACGCAGGAAAGTTACATGCTATTGTAAATTCTCAAGCTAAAGCATTCATAAGCAACATAATTAAATGGTGTGTGACTTTCAATGGGGTGTTTCTTTAATTCATTATTTAAAAATTAAAAACATAAAGAAGTAAAAACTAAGCAAAACTCTTCCTTCTCTTTTGGATGTTTTATTTTACTTTATAACTAAAACATTGCTCAAGACTAATTATATCCTTGATTTTAACTTCAGTTTTGTTGATGATGAAAGATAGAGAAAAGGATTTCAGCACCTGGGGTGGGGAGGATAAAATGGTTTATTATTTGGTGGAAGAGAAAAATAGTATGGAAGTTATTTATAGTCATCAATCAATAATTGCACAATTTTGAATCAGAAATAATTGATTGGAAAGCAAGTTTTGAGATTTAACGAAGTAAAAGAATGCTAATTGCTATAAGCACCCTGAGTTTGCCCTCTCTGCTACCATCAGGTCATTTTTCAGGTATCTATGTGTGCCTTATCCTTCTGGTTTAGAAAATGATGCTGCTTCCCATTTTTTACAAGACATGGTTAAAATCTGAAACCTACTTTAAAAGTGCTGTCACTCTGAGAGTTTTGCACAGTAAGAGAGTTTGCAACGATAAGGAAGTGAAGTAATGTCAAAGACAGTTTCTACTACAATGTAGATGTCAACATTATGCCAAATACACCCATTAACTGAGAATCCTGCTTTTGAATCAGCCTACTCAGGCTTGTGGCTTCGTCTGCATATGTGAATATGTTTGTGTTCACTGCCAAGTACGCTTTGAGTTGGTGAACACAGATGCCACAATGAAGGCTGAAAATACTAGGTTTTTAAAAAAGTTACATCCTGAATTTCTGCCTGCGCCCCCTGTGTGTTTTATTCTTAATTGAAATGTTCATATAAAAGGAAAGATGATTATGTGATTCCTTTACTGGCTGCAACTAAAGAATATTCTAGTACTCAGAGCTGGTGCACACCTCTGCTGGGCTTTGAATTCCTTTTAATGGACTTACACATTTCAAATAGGAAATACTAATAAGGTTCTTTGTTTCATTAACTGCTGCCAAAAGAATGTACAGGAAAACAAGACTGCTCGTTTCTGAATTTGCTTGTCCCATTCATGTTACTGCCGATGGGTGCTAAGAGGAACTTCGAAAATGAACTACTCTTTGGAAATGAGCGAGCTGAACCCAAACTTTCTCCCACCCACATACACTCTCTCCCCAAAACAAACTATTTCACATAACACAAGAATATCTCTGCTCAAAGACTGAGTCAATAAAAGCAAATATCCTTCATAACTCAAAAAAATTCCTTGGACCAGTTCTGTCAGATTCTTAACTTTAAGACTGAGCCTGTAGGGTTTGCCCATTTTTTAAGGAGATCACCAGAAGGAAACATAAAACTTAATTGTCATCTGTATTTATGGAAATAAGAATATGCCACTTGTCACCAGTTTCCCACCAGTCTAAATAATTGCGTTTTGGGAAGTGTTTCCATTATCTATTGCTGTGTAACAAACTCCAGGACTTAGTTACCTTAAACAACGGTTATTTTATTTGTCCATGATTCTTTGGGCCAGGAGTGGTGGCAGGGCTCAACTGGGTGGTTCACCTGCTTTATATGGTGTCACTGGGATGGACGAAAGTTGCAACATGGCTTCATTCACATATGAATGGTGACGGTGTTGGTGACGGGCTGGCATTTCAGACTGAGCCTGTATTCTCCTTCACATGGCTACTTTGTCATCTTCACAGCATGCAGCTGGGTTTCAAGAAGGAGCATTCCATGAATGATGAGAGTAGATTCTTCCTAGACACTAAGGAGCCAAAGAGCCATGGAATCAAGATGTAGAGATACTCAAATTCAAGGACTCAAAGTAATATATATTAATTGTCTTATTCTTTTAAGGGCTTGTTTTAATGGGGTACATACATTGTTCAAAAATATCTTTTAAATTTCAGTATGTGTACATTCTCTCCCTGAGACAGGCTTTGAGGATGAGGTCACACACGTTAGGTTTAGAATGTTGCCATCTCTCTGTAATATTAAGATGAGAAACAGCAGAGC
Source organism: Mandrillus leucophaeus (assembly GCF_000951045.1). Taxonomy (NCBI): domain Eukaryota; kingdom Metazoa; phylum Chordata; class Mammalia; order Primates; family Cercopithecidae; genus Mandrillus; species Mandrillus leucophaeus. Next base: position 6,178,937 of record NW_012109808.1, on the reverse strand, counting down.
TTAAAACAAAGTGAGGTGTGGTGAGAAATTGTCTGACCAAGTATATGGCATGTGCCTAAAACAGAAAAAACTTCTCTTTGATCTTGTCTGGCAACTTGGTACCTGTGCACCTGAGTCTAAGTACAATCAGATAAATGTGGGTATTTTGCTTAGTACAGGTTTGACAAGCCAAGATCCTGCTAAAGATTCTTAGTGTTGATTCTACTATTAAATCCAAATAGCATGACTAAACCTAGCAGAACCTAGGATATACTTTAAAAGATCCTCAACTCCCCTCCCTTCCTTTCTCTAAAAAATATGTGCATTCCATCTGTCTTAGTTTTAAAGACCAAAGGCATCCCTGGAAGGTTGTGAAGAAGTCTCTTTCATTCTTCCTATTTAAATGGTGGGGAAAGAAGTTGGTGTTAAGTGATTTGCTCAGATTTGACACTTACAGACAGAATTTAGTCGAAACTCTCATCTCCTGTCTCTTTATAAAGTCGTTTTTGTCTTCCCCCTACCACTGGCATATACACACCACAATTATTATATGCAATTAACTAAATTCCCAAGAGAACAAAAACTTACTTTTAATTAATTGATGATGCCAAGTTCAAGACATGTTAATGATGTTAATTACTAACCCTGTAGTAATACTTCTTAAGTCAGAGGTAAGTGGCTCTTTGTCTTGATAATAATTATAGCAGAGATCACTGAGGCTAGAAATACCGAGTTTAAAAACAAACTCTAGTCATTCATTTTGTACCTTCCCTTTCACTGAACATTCAACCTTAGTGTCAGGAGGGAAATGCAAGGAGATATATGTAGATATGGGTAAGCTGGAGAGTTCCTGCCTCATATAAGGGACCCTCATCTTCTGTGAATTGTCATGTGATCATATGAGCCTAGTGTTGCAAGTGCTTTTGATATGTCAAGAAAAACCAGGAATTCAGATTTTTTTCCATGCATGCTCCATATTTTTTAAATGTTAGCAATAATTCAGAGTTAAAACAGTGTGAGGGTCAGTTTCCTGGGGCAAAATAATAAAAGCACAAAAGCAAACTGCATAGAAACATTTATAAGTACCGTGCATGAGGTTTGAGCTTCTTAAACAGTTTTGTTTTTTTTTATTTAGGTTAAGACAAGATAGAAGAAATATTTTCCTGGTTTCTTTTTATTGCTTCCTAAGCACCGAAGTAAAATTCACGTAGACACATAATATGTAAATTCAAATGTACAACATCCATATATAAATACAAATAATAAGTGTGATTTCTGTGGTGTTGTAGATTTCATGGTGTGGTAGATTTCAGACATAAGTACAAATTCTTCCATCTCTAGATGTGCTTCTACATCCATTTGACACTACTCTCATCATGAAGTAAAGTCTCTTTTCCTGTCCTTGAATCTGGGCTTGACCATATGACTTGTTTGGTTATTGAGACATTTGCAAAAGTAACAGAAGCAGAGTCCTTCCTAAGTGTTTGTGTACTGGGGCTCGCTTGTCTTGCTGTTCTGTGGCACTCTTCTGCCATCATGTGAATAAGCTAAGATTGCCCTGTGGGAGGAAGAGGGGCCACATGAAAGGAGCATCCAGATGTTGCAGCTGGCCTAGTGTGCCTAGGTGAGCCAGCTGAACTGCAGCTTTATGCCAGTTGAGCCAACTCCGTCCAGAGAGCCACCAGGCTGACCCATGGAATCATGAGAAATAATGAGCATATATAGTTTAGAGCTATTTTCAGATTCACTTACTATTGAGGAAAGAGTAGGCTTTAATGAGGAATAGTTTTTCATTTCTTAGCTGTATGATATGGATGAGGGACTTGAGCTCTCCTAAGTTCTAGTTTCCCCAGTGACATAACATATGTGAGTTAAATAACATGCAACTATATCAATATTTATCTGTCCCTCTATTTATCCATTATTCATTTATTCATCTGTTCATCCATCCATCTTTGTATCTATGGATTCATCCATTCATCCATCCATCCGTCCATCCATCCATCTATCCATCCATCCATCCACCCACCTATCCATTCATCCATCTATCCATCTATGCATACATTGATGTATCAATGCATCTATTTATCCATCCATCCATCCATCCATCCATCCATCCATCCATCCACCCACCCACCCATCCACCCACCCATCCATCCATCTTATCCCATGAGCTACTCAATGAATATGTGACCATTCTCCTTTGCTATTTTTAAAGGGCTTTAAAAGTAATGTTATTAATATAACAATGGTTTCTGCTTCCAAGGCACTTCCACGGGTTTTTTAAAAACCTTACTCTTTGCAACAAACTTGCTTGGTATATACAGTGTCCTTCAAGCAAATTAAGAAATATAAAAACTGAAGCTCACAGAATTATAAGAGTTAGTTTGACAAACAAAGCTAATGATGCTGGAAACACTTAAAATCAAGTGTATTGACTTGTTCTTACTGAAGAGTGCTATTTTCTCTCTAGCTCCTAAGTGAAACAGTGACATAATTTTATTTATTCCAGATTCAGGTCTCCAATGAAAGTATTATAATTTTTTAAAAATAGTTTTATATGGCAATTTCTTAATTCACCAAAAGGCATATTTTCACAGATATTTCATATGCATACATGGAAAGACAAAGTGAAGACATAAGGGTGTCATGTTAATTAAAATTGTAATATATTCCAGGAGTATTTTTTACTATATGTTTTCTTCATTTTTCAGTTATACTGTTGATTCGATTAGGTAAGGATACATTGAATATTTTTAAGAGAGGAAACAGCAGTTACTGTTAAGGTTTCAGAAAATAGTTATTTCTTTGTTTCCATTTTAAAACTAGCCATACTATATATCAAAAATGTTAGTATTCTCACTCTTGATCCTTGGTGGGGTTTGATACTCTCACCTTTCAAATACTGCTTCCGTTTTATCTTCCATTTGTCGTATTTCCCCTTGGCAACTCCATTACTGTAAGAATGTCATTTTATTTTCTTTTTCTCTCCCACTTCTCAGTTTCTCTCATGCCACTCCCTAAATAGGAAAAACAGCTCTGCTAATCTTAACAAATCTTTTTCCTTCTTTGGTAGTAAAAAACCCCAAACAAACAAGCAAATAAAATGTTAAATGTGTCTTTTTGTATGCCCAAGTTTCACACCAAGCTACTGACCACTCTGCTCACCTGCTTAAATTATGACAAATATCCTCTTATCTTTCATATCTGTCTCTGACTATAGACTTTTTGGAAACCAGAGTTAATTTTTAAATGATTGTTTGTTGTGTAATATTCTAGTATTGTGGTTTATGATTTATTTTTAATAAATGTACTTTCAGTTGGTAAAGTACCCTTTTTGTCTTTCTTGATTCTTCCTCTCAAGGACATGTGGGAGTTTCTTATTAAAACCAACATCTGGTCTTCAAGATCTAAAATTCAAACTATAAACTTGCCTTAAAAAACACACGTGCATGCAAACACAGCTGTCTGTAGGTTTCTTTTGATCCCGCTGTAAAAGAAGCTACGTGTCATTTTCTTGATTTGAGGCTTTTCCAAGTGAGGGAACTAACAGATCCTGGACTTCTCACCCTCATCCTTTTCATCTTTCCTCCTTAGGGCACAGCATGTGTGAAAATTGTGGGCGAAAAGACATTCTTTCATACATTCAAGATTATGTTGCATTTTGGTGGAAAATAATTCGGACAAACTGTGGTATCCATTTGCTTTTGGGGGTATCTTGTTAAAGACGTCAAACTTGAGCCTGTTTCACATTTGCTTTTCCTGCTGAGTGGTATTTAGGGGAAGGGAGGGAAACATTATGTAAATTTATTATGTGATCAAACTAATTTAAGCCTCATTTTAGTGGCAGATGAAGGGCCTACATTTATGAACATATTAACTGGTACCATAGATAAACCTAAACAATTCAAGTTTTTCAGGGAATCAGTATTAAATAGCATGCATGCCTCCTTGCTTATGATCAAGGAATAAAGTTAGAACCACCAAACTCTATGTGGAGGAGATTAACACAAGTTAAATTAGGCTTGTCAAATCTCACCATCCCAGTATAGAGACAGGAAGAGAAAAATGCCAATAGTGTTCACATTTTGCTTAAAAGATAATTTCAATTTCTTCGCATGCATTTTTCCCAGAGATGCAAAAAAGCAGCAAAGAAAGAGTCCATATTCAAAATTTGCCCCCAATGACTTTTGAAGCCATGTATGTTGATTAATTTATTAAAAATTTATTTGCTTTAAAAGAAAACGAAATCATGATAGACCACACACATTTCTGTAGCTGGAAGAATTACAAAACAGATTTTCTGAATTAATAGGGCCTCTCAATTTTGCTTTGTAATTCTTGTCTTATTAAGTGGAATGACTCTGTTGTAAATAAATACACTTGTTATATTTTAGAAGATGGTTTGGGATATTTTGGTTGTCTAAGGCTGAGAAAGGCTTCCGGATCTTGACTTACAGGTTAACAAAAAGTGCCCATTCTAGACCTTATGCATAAAAAGTTTTCTTTTTTGAAAAATTAGTGCAAAAATGAAAATCATCTAAGTATGAGATGTACTAAAGACTTTTTCCCTTGTTTTGTTCCAAATCCCACATTTTTTTTTTTTATGGTATAACCAAGAGATCTTGAATGACAAATTCAATAGTAAATTCAACAAAATGACTAATGTAAGAATAACAAATTAAAAGATTTCCTAAGTGGCAACAACTCTTGAATTTATGATTTCAAATGGTAATAATGGATTCCTCAAAAGTTTCCAATATGCAGCAAATGTGATTATCTCTGCTTCATTTTTCTCTCTCTACCAAAAGCTTTGTGCTACATTACATACGATTGAGTTGGCTTAGCCTAGGAAGGCCTCACAAGAAAATCACATTTGGATAAATTGCAAAAGTAAGAAACATGAGTTACTGGAGAGGTGAGCCTCAAATGTAGGACACGGTCATGAAAAGGTAAGAGTGAGGAACATGTCAGTTCTGCTGCAAGTGACCAGTGAGAACGTTGGGACAATAGAAATGGAGGTTTGTATTGAGGAACAACAACAACAAATAAAAACATCAGGACAAGTAGAAACATAGGTTTGTATTGAGGGTAACAACAGCAACAAACAATAACAATGGACAAACAATGAAACCTCACCAAGTAAAAGAATATAATGAAGACAGGTAACCGGAATTAGCTGTAAACACATTATTATTTACATTCTTAAAATGTAGTAATACTGCTTTTAAGTATCCATAGCAAAATGGAGTCATTATCACCCATTTAGATGTCTTTGAGAAACTTACTAAAGTGTGTAGATAAGGGTTAAGTAGAATATTGAAAGCACATACTTTGATATTATTAAGCAGATGTAAAAACAAAAAGACATTTTCAGTAGTGAGAATAAAACATTCATGTACTCAAGAGAGGAAAAAGCTGGTTGCCTTTGGACCATAGCAATAGATAATCACCAGAATGGAGAATGTACTGATTTTAAATCCTAATCAGTTGTGACTTCACAAAGTTTACCACACTTGCAAAGCCCATGGCTTGAAAGTCAACCTATCAGCAACAACTGACTCCAGGAACCACATTCTTGCTTCTGAAACATCATAAATTCTTCAATTCCAATTGTGCTATATAAGTTACTTGCTCTATTAACAGAAATTATTATACACAAGCCTGGATCTCCCTTAGGTATCAAGTACTATATTTCAGATTTTCCTTTCAGATGTTGAATTGTGGCCTTTTCTTTTCACTTTAGGTAGAGTTTTCTCTAACAATTTTATTTATTAATTAAAGACTAATAGAAAATATACCTTATAAAATACAGAATGGGGAAATCCATTCTTTCAAGAAACTCTCACTTGTAATTGTGAAAACAAGCAAAACCAATCCAATGCTTTCAAAATGCTCAGACATCCAAGCTGAAAATTCAGTGATAGGGATGCACTTGACATTATAAGAACACATAGGAAGGCAATTTAACTAAAATTTAATGTGAAGGAAATCAGAGAGGGTTTACTTTCAGCTCACTCTTAAAAAGAAGTAATAAAAATAATAAAAGCAAATGGAGAGGTGACCATTTAAGAATGAGTAACTAAACCAGACATGGAATTACACTCAGTTCAATGATGTTCTAGTAGAAAAGGTGAAATTCAGAGAACTGTGAAAAATAGAGTTACAAAGGTAGGCAAGGGCTAGATTATTAAAAGTCTGTTGCCATCTGAAGAAACTTAGCATTTTGGAAGTGGGAAGGCATTGATATGCTTTAGAGACCTTTTCAGGGTTCTCCTTATTACTCTGGTAACACTGTGAGGAAGACAAGGCAGGGAACAAGGAGAGTGAATGTCTGTGCTGCACTAAGAACAGTGGGGCCTAAGGAGGGAAAGAAATAGGATGGTGAAAACAATAGGGATGACGGAGAACTTCTCTGTAAGTAATATCAGGAGACAGAGCATGACTTGATATAGAGGGAAAGAATAGGGAAGAAGTCATTGCCCAACTGAGAGGATAATCATGCTTCCAAATGTAATGGAGATGAGAGATCATGAGCCAATAACAGATATTACTATATAAATCTTAAAACTAGAAATCAACATGCAGTTCTCTTTACTTGGTATTTCTAAATTTGCCTCACTAGCTTCTTAATTTTTGTAGTGTCCTTTTTAAAGTCTTTCAACAATTGCATTATTAAGTGTTTGGAAAAGACATATTTTACTTTACTATAGAATGTGACACCAATACAGAAAACATTTGAGTAATTGGCAAATGTATTGTATTAGTCCGTTCTCACACTGCTATAAAGAATTGTCCGATAGCAGGTATTTTATAAAGAAAACCGGTTTAATTTACTCCGCATTGCTGGGGAGGCCTCAGGAAGTTTAGGATCATGGTGGAAGGTAAAGGAGAAGCATTCACCTTCCTCACAGGGCAGCAGGAGGGAATGAGTGCAAGCAGGGGAAATGCCAGACACTTATAAAACATCGGATCTCATGAGAACTCACTCACTATCTTGAGAACAGCATAGAGAAACTGCCCCCATGGTTCAGTCCCTTCCCACCAGGTCTCTCACATGACATGGGCGGAATTATGGGAACTACAATTCAAGATGAGATTTGGGACAGAGCCAAACCATATCATATATAAATTGTAAAAATTCTTGTGCATGAGGAATAAACCATCTTTAGTGGGCTCAGACCAGAAATCCATGGGTCTTGAGGACCTCTGTGTATTTGTCAGTTTTCTTCTCCTGTTTCTGTAGCCTCACGAGCTATTTCTTATGGTAGTGGAAGTTGGCCTTTTGATTTCTCTCCTCCTCCAGGGTAGCTGTCATTGCCTGGTACTTCCAGCCAACCTCGTGAGCCAGACACTCCTGGCATTTTACATATATATATATATATATATGAAACATATATTTCTATACTATGTATATACACATACATATATGTTTATAATGAATTTCTCTGCCTGTTGGAATTAAATGATTATGCTTTTTTCCTTTCTACTCTTCTGTATTTTCTAGATTTTCTACTATAATTATGCATTACTTAATAATAAAATAAATTAATATTTTAAGAAAACAATTTTTGTTGCAAATGTTTGACCATCAGACTCGGTTTGGAACAAGCTATTACCAATGTTTCTGTGCCTACTTGGTCTTTGATATATAGGATCCATCTTCGGTATTCTTTTGCACCATGTATCCTGACTATGAGGTGGCTATTTTTTTCTCCCAACGGAAGTCTTTTAGTAAGTGATTTTATGGTTGGCATTTTTACAGATTAGAAAGCAGACCAGCTGGAGGTCATACTGAATTAAAGTTTGCTTAGTATCAAGGACAACAGCTCAGACTTCATCAATACAGGAAAACACAGGTGTCTAAACAGAAAAAGATCAGCTTATTTCTCATTCTGCCAATGGGGAAAGTGTTTCTTTGTCATATGTTCTTGAGGGAAAAACAAAATCACATTTTGTAGAGTCTATGATAGTGTTAATAGGTTTTCATCTTTTTGCCTGTTTTTTTATTTGCATATGCAAATAAAGGAAATTGTGAAAACATGAATGTTGTGAGGATTGTATACACAACTTTATTGCATAAAACAGCATGCACTTTCTATTAATGAAGCCATACACAACCAAGTAAGTGCATGAGTGAGCCCATTATTCTTAATTATATAACTCAACATGGAGAGGCCAAAGAAAAGCATTTATTAGTTAAGAATGGTTTTAAAAACAATCATAGTTTCCTCAAGTTTAGCACTTTGAAATCATGCTTTAAGATATTCAGGGAACATTAATTATTTATTACATTCAAGTATGCACATAAATATTTGGTGAATACATTTAAATATATATACACACACCTAGATACATGAGTATATGAACATGTGTATATGTATATATACTTTAAGTTTATGATTTATCACTGGAGGTATAAACACGTCAACATTGTTTTTGACATAGACTATGGCCTCTAGTGTTGAGAGGAATATGGCAGCCCTTTTCTCATCTCTCGGGAGATGAATTCCATGTTTGGGTAGTAAAATAAAAAGCAGACCTCTCTCAAATAGCCAGAAACCCCAAACTTTGCAAGTTGTTATAGCTTCATCAGCCTACCCTATGTAAAGCATAATAGAAGTACTGTAATTGAATTATTGAAATAAAAACACAGAACACTTTATTTTGTCTGTAATTGGACATTTGCTAACACTAGTGCAGATGTGAACTGTTGAGGTAATCTGCTTGTGCCACCTTTCTTTTCTAATTGCATTGTTCAGCCTTCTATAGAAGCAGTTTTTCCTTAAATAAGTCTTCTAATTAATTGTGTTTTACTTATTTTTTTCCATCTCCAACCACTAATTCTGATGGTGTTTGGAACAGAATATGCTCTCAATACATATTGGTTGGTTGGGTACATGGATGGATGGGTAGATAGATGGATGGATAAATGGAAGCATGGATGGATGGATGAATGGATGCATGGAATGTGTGCACATGTTCTACCAGGAGCACCACATCATCTCCCATTTCATCAGCTTTGGTGGGAAGTGGTTAGGCACAGGACTCAAAGAGAGCACTGGCCAGGTACGGTGACTCACGCCTGTAATCCCTGTACTTTGGGAGGCTGAGGCAGGCAGATTACCTGAAGTCAGGAGTTTGAGACCAGCCTGGCCAACATGGTGAAACCCCATCTTTAGTAAAACTACAAAAATGATCCTGGGGTGGTGACACACACCTGTAATCCTAGCTGCTGGGGAGGCTGAGGCAGGAGAATTGGTTGAACAGAGGGCAAAATCAATCACAACAACATTTGGGTTTCTGTCAAATCGATTTGGTATACATCATTTGGCAACCAGTCTGCATTTCCTTTGAATTACTAAGTACCACCTACTCTACTGATTTAGAACAGTTTCCTATACATGAGATCGGCATATGCAAATTAAAATATCAACGACTAAAGTGACATATGGCTTAATCTTTGCTTTAAGTGAAATCTTATCAGGCGTGAAAATCTTTAACTGCAGATAGAATGTGTCCTGACAGCATGAACTTTAAGGTTTTTTTCTTTTTTCTTTTCCTAACGGCAGTTATTGGTTTATCATTAGTTTAATCAGAGACAGACTAAAATGTGTTTGTTTTGCACTCTCATTGCAGCTGACTTGCTAAAACTAGAAGAGCAGATTGGAAACATAATACGCAGTGACATTCTGAGACTAATGCCTAATTCTGTCCACCTGTTACCAGGTAAGTGCATCCAGGCAGTTTCTTGAGCTGTTTGAAAAGCCCTCTAAGGTACAGAAAAGATAAAAGGAGCTTTTCAAATATGCATATGCTGGAAAAGCATTCTCCTCTCCAGAAAAGTACTTTTTGGACTTTTTCAATCGCCCTTTTTACAATGGAGACCCCTCTTTCCCAACTCCCTTTTATCCATGTTCTCAAAATCTTACGTTAAGAGGTGAAAAAGTAAAAGTTATTTTCTGTTTTTCTGGCACTCTCCTCCATGCCTACTTCATGTTCAAGGGTAGTCATTAATATCATCACTACTGCCATTTCACCAGTTAATGTTCTTGATGGCTAAATATGGAAAATACATGTGACTTCCTTTATAGGTTTATTATTCTCCAGTGATTGAATCAGAGGTGAAAGGAGTAAATGGAATTTTAAAAATCATTATGGAGTCCTTTACCCTGATGTACTGTTGGCTTCTGACCTTCTAATCTGTCATTCTGAGTCCTGCATAGTTCATGTCTGCAAACTAGATATAAAATGTATCATTGGGAGCACCATAATTAGTGCCAGGCCACTCTTAGTTGTGGCTAATAGCACTTATTTAACCATAATATCAATATACCCTCTGCTGTATGAGAAGAAAACTGTCCTGTGCCTCACCAAAATATATGGTTGAATTAGTCATGGAGTCCGATTTATCCTTTTTTAAAATTAGCAATCTTTGTCTTTGAGGTAGTAGAAGCTCACACTAAGTTTGTTATGCAACTCTTGAGTTAAGGAGGGATGGGAGGGCAAAGAATTTCCCCACGTATGTGAAAGAGCAAAACTGAATATACATAATGAACCAAAAAATTTACATTTTTTGGATTTAGCTTATGATTTATAAACTTAACTTAGTTTATAATAAATTTAGAATAAAGAAAATGCAATCTTATTTGTGAAACAATACTCACTCTTTTTGGCGTGATAACCCTTATTTTGAGTTGACTAAAATACAAAAAATAGCTGGGCGTGGTGGCGGATGCCTGTAGTCCCAGCTACTCAGGAGGCTGAGGCAAGAGAATTGCTTGAACCTGGGAGGCAGAGGTTGCAGTGAGCCGAGATCGTGTCACTGCATTCCAGCCTAGCGACAGAGTGAGACTCCATCTCAAAAAAAAAAAAAAAAAGTTATAATTTTAAAGATTTTTAGCTGCTGTCACTATAAAACAATACAATAAAATGATACATTATATTTACTAGAAACTTACCTTTAAATTCTGTTGAGTAATTATGTTTCTAAATTCATTTAAAATGTAATTTAAAGTGCATGATAAGCTTTGAATTCATGTTCCTCAATTTCTCAATACTTTCTACTCTCAGTACATTATGAATAATCTTAAATTGACCTAAGGTGTTTAGAATCATCTAAACTATAAGCCATTTCTAAGTAAAGTGGCAGTTAATGCAATTTCGGGTCAAAGACCAGTAGGCACCTGAAAAATTAATAGAATTTCTTTCTCTTAACCTTGGTCAGATATACCCCCAAGCCCTGAAGGTGAAAGGTGACGTTAACTCAATTCCTGTGCTACAGGATCTCCTTATTTACAGTCTACTAAGACTTAAACATTTCCAGTTAAACCGACATACTCGACTTTAACTTATGAGAGCTCTTCACTTTCCTTCCTCTGCTAAAAGTAGCTGTTTATATTCCGCTGAGGTCAAGACCTCAAAATAAGAAGCTACATTTCTTTTATGATTTGAGTCTCTTCTCTCTTTACCAGGATAAAATGAACTGAAGAAGAGTTCTTTATCCGGAAGAGGTAGAATTAATTTGTTCAGTTTGTAAAATAATGGGTATATAATGAACAAACTCTTGAATAAGTAAACCTTAATATAAATATTTTAGACACATTCATCACAAGATTTCTTTTAAGAAGAGTTTCATTAAGTTATATTTGGCAATCTCACCCTTTAACTCATTACAGCAGAAACCCTACAACTTAATGAATAGTAGCTCTATCTCCAATCAATAGAAAGATTAATTTCACTGTTATTTAAGTTCATTTGGTTTTTTACCATCCTCCCAATCATCATAACAAAAAGGTTTGAAATTCAGTATGCATAAATTAAATAAGCCACTGGCTTGTTTATGGGACTGTAAATAAGTGACTAGTACGTAGTAAGTGTATATAATAAATAGTTATTAATATATAATAAATAGTTATTAATTATGATTTTGTTGGTAATGTTTACACTTAAGCAAATAGATGCCCTGAAATTGTATATAAATCAAACATGTCTTATGACTAGTGTGTCATAGATCTTATTGTTTCATTACATGTCCACAAATAGGATTGTGAGAATACAGAAAGGAATTCCCCCCTAAGAACCCTAGAACTGGCAGGGCACAGTGACTCATGTCTGTAACCTCAGCACTTTGCAAGGCCGAGGCAGGCAGATAACTTGAGGTTAAGAGTTCGACACTAGGCTGGCCAAGATGGTGAAACCCTGTCTCTACAAAAAATACAAAAAATAGCCATGCATGGTGGCACACACCTGTAATCCTAGCTACTTGGGAGGCTGAGGCAGGAGAATTGCTTGAACCTGGGAGGCAGAGGTTGCAGCAAGGCAAGATCGTGCCACTGGACTCCAGACTGGGTGACAGAGTGCGGTTGCTTCTTAAAAAAAATAAGAAATAAAAAATCCTAGAACCTTTCTCTCTTGCCTTTTTAACTGTATCTCACTTTGAAGGGTTCAGCAGATAGAACAGTATTTCAAACAGCAAAATATTGGATGTATGATTTACAATAAATGTGTCTGTTTGATTTAGTCACCAAGAGGTAAGATTCTCAACTGTTTCTTTAGTTTGCAAAAGCACAGAGAATGATCAAGAGCCCAGTAACCAAAAGCCCTGTCCATTTAGTGCCCTATCCACCCTTTGTTTAATCTACATGACACCAAATACACTAGATTTCCTACTGTTAACTTGGCACTATCAACACTCCTTAGAGGGATGGAAACTGTTTCCCAGATTTATCTTCCTTGTATGCTTCTGGCTTGAAAAAATGCCCATAAGAGAGCTCATGTTAAACTTGAAAGGTAGAAGTGAAAGAAAGTCATTATTTCCTTGAGGTGATCACAGCCAGGCTTACAGGCAAAGAATCACAGAGGCTTCCAGCAAGCTCTTGAGAACCACATACTTTGGTGCTTCAGGCTGAAATTATTAGTGTCAGCTCCCATGACCACTGATGGCAATTCTCCTACGACCTTCAGTGACAGTTTTCCTGGACTTTACTCCCTCAGCCCTTAAAACGATCATGTAAGCACTAATTAACACGAAAACCTTTATATCTGGAATATCAAAACAGCTTCTTTACCTTATCAAATTCTGAGCCAATAAAATGAACAAATGCTAAGCACGACTTTAACGTGTTTTTGACTTAGGTCCCATTTGCATTTACAAACCAGTTTGAATAATTTTACATTTTTGACAGTATAATAAATTCTAAACTAAAGCCATGCCGACTCTGTTGCATCATTTTAAAATTAATTACTTTATTGGCTAATACAATAAACATGGATGGTCTAGGGTAAATATATTGACCCCAAGTAATTTCATTTTTTTTCAATAATATTATTTTCATCAGTTTACAGATAATATGCCAGATCAGTAAGATTTTATCAGCTACACAACGGGTTGAAGAGTGTTTCCCCAATATCTGTGTCCACGTAGAACCTCAGAATGTAAGTTTATTTGGAAACAGTGCCTTTTCATATGTGCTTAGATAAGATGAGAAGATACTGGATTAAGAGAGGCCCTAAGTTCAATGACTAGTGCCCTTATAAAAGAGGGCACACAGAGAAGAAGTCCATGTGAAGGTCTGGGCAGATGTTAGAGTGTTTTGAGTATTACCGAAGGAATGTCAAGGACTGCTGTGAGCCAACAATAAGGTAGGAAGAAAAAAGGAAGGAGTCTTCCTTGGAGCCTTCAGAAGGATCATAACCTTGCCAGCACTTTGATTTCAGACTTAAAGCTTCAAAAGCTATGAGTGAAAAAAAGTACTGTTGTTTTAAGCCACTTAGTTTGTAATAATTTGTTACAGCAGCCTTAGGAAGCTGATATGGATTATTTTAAATAAACTTAAGAGATATCTCCCATGATATGTTAAAGGTTTTGGGGAAAAAAGAAAAGCTTTTTAACCAACTAACCTTATAAATAAATCTAATGATATCCAATAATACAGCAAACAAAAAACCTCACATAAATATAAATGCAAATATATTAAATATATTAACAATCTAAGCAATCTAATATGATTAATATTGAATTAACACTAATTTAGTAAATGCAGTAATTTAGTGAATACCTATATTAACACTTTAAGTGTTAATACATTTTAGTAAATAGGATTTATTCTATGGATTGTTGGGTGGTTTAGTATCTGTAAAGTATATTAATATTATTTATTATAATACAAAGATCATAGGAAAATGTATCATCTTAAAACTAAAAAGTAATTAAACAAAAATTATTTCTGATTTAATTTAGAATTTTAATTTAAAAATGTATGAATAACAATAAATTCCTTTTATTCTATTTTATTTACTTATTTAAATTGTTCATTCTGTAGCCAGGGAATATTTTTTAAATGATAAAGTTTATTCATCTTAATCAAATAACCACCATTGGCTCAGTGGCAGAACATTACACTTTACCACTAGGGACATGGATAAAATATGGATGTCTGCTATCCCCAGCTTCTTCAGCATTACCTTAGAGTTTCTATCTCATATAATTAGAGAATAAGAATTGCAAAGAAGAAAATAAATTTATTTTGTCATAATTTGTTAATTTTATGGCCTAACTTAAAAAATACTGAAATAACCAACTGTTAATATTGTAATTACAGATTTGAATGATAGCTGATTGTAAAATTTATTTTAAAAAGTAAATTCTCTTGCTATAGAGCAGCCAGAAGAAAGTAAAAATTAATAAAGAAAATAAGTTGGTCATAGTAACAACCCAAAGTATAAACAGCTAGGAATAATCTAAATGAAAAACATAAAATTACAATATATAACTGTGTTCCATAATAAAAGAGTTGGATAAGTAGAATGATCAACAGTGTTTTTGGATTTTAAAAATCGTAGTAAAAATATATCCCTTTTTTCAAATTAATTGACAAATTTAGCTCATTTTCACTTTTTTTTATATTTAAGAAATAAGGCTGGGCACAGTGACTCACACTTGTGATCCTAGCACTTTGGGAGGTCAAGGCAGGAGGATTTCTTGAGGCCAGGAGTTCAAGATCAACCTGGGCAATATAGGGAGGCCCTCTCTCTACCAAAAAAAATTAAAATTAAAAAAGAAAATTACCCATGTGTGGTGGCACCCACCTGTAGCCCCAGCTACTTGAGAGGCTTAGGCAGGAGGGTCACTTGAGCCCAGGAGTTTGAGGTTACAGTGTGCTATGATCATAACACTGCATTCCAGCCTAGGCACAGAGGGAGACCTTGTCTCTAACAATAAAATAAAATATATAATTTTCAGAAATAAGAATCATTGGCAAATTTACTCTACTACATATTGAATTATAAAAATTGATGGGTGAGAAAATAAAGTTAAAACAACAAACAATTATTAGTAAGATTTTGAATATAATACAGCTGATCACCTCAGATCAGTGTGGAAGGGATAAATTATTTGAAAAACCAGAATTCTCCCCACATCATATACCACAGTACATTTCTAATGGAATAAAAATTTAAATGCAAAAAAAAAAAAATTAAATCTTAAAAGCACTAGAAGGAAATGTAACTAACATTTATATATTTCAGAACTTTCAAAATCTTGTGCCTGACAGTGAAATCAGGATTGTTGAAAACTGTATCCATGTAATATATTATTAAATTTTCATGATTAATTTAAAAAAAAGAGAGAAAAACAGAAATAGGTACCATCAACAAGGCAATGAAGTAAATTACAAATGCAAAGATGGGTCTATAAAAAACAGAACCACTCTGAATATCTAAAAATAAAAGTTTGAATAAAAATAGTACTTTCATATAATGGAAGATTTTCTTGACAATAATATTTTAGAAATTAAAAGACACACTTGAGAACCATATGTACTGTAAGTTTCTCTTTTTATAATTAAAAGTTAAGTTAGGTAGATGTGCACGGAAAAAAATCTGGAAATATGTGAATATGTAGATTACATATTCTTATATATTTGGATAGTGATATTATAATTAGTGTGCTCTTTATATTTATCTTTTTTTCTGTTTTCCTACCATAAACATACATGTATTGGGAAATTAAGATGTTAGTTGCTATGGTAATGAAGTTTATGTAGATTAATGTTTATTGACATTAAATTGTGCATGTATATTAAATTTTAAATGATAGTTACACAACAGTCTACATACTATAATTCTAAGACATACGAAAAAAAATCTGGAGTACATAAAGCAAAAGCTGCCTCTAAAAGGTGAATTTATAAATAGTTTATTCTGGTTTTTTAATCTATACTTTTACTGTTTCAATAATAAACCCAAAATAAATGATAAAGTCATGTTATTTAAAAAATATGATCAAATGGTTATTAGGTTAACAGGTATTAAATAATTAAAATAGTCTATTTCTGTTCAAATGGACTTCAAGTTATATTCAATTTTTCAATACATCTAGTAAGAATTTCAGCTACTGTGTTAGCATTATTTCCATTTGTCCATAATCTATTTTTCTTTCATGTGTAAGTCAGATCCCAGTTCCACAGGCAGAGGTATGGGAATAACCTGGCAGCCTGTTGGAAATGCAGACTCTCGGCCGGGCGCGGTGGCTCAAGCCTGTAATCCCAGCACTTTGGGAGGCCAAGACGGACGGATCATGAGGTCAGGAGATCGAGACCATCCTGGCTAACACGGTGAAACCCCGTCTCTACTAAAAAATACAAAAAACTAGCCGGGCGAGGTGGTGGGCGCCTGTGGTCCCAGCTACTCGGGAGGCTGAGGCAGGAGAATGGCCTAAACCCGGGAGGCGGAGCTTGCGGTGAGCTGAGATCTGGCCACTGCGCTCCAGCCTGGACGACAGAGCGAGACTCCGTCTCAAAAAAAAAAAAAAAAAAAAAAAAAAAAAAAAGAAATGCAGACTCTCTGGCCCCACCTCAGACCTCATGAATCAGAAACTTCATTTCATCCAGAGCCTCAGCTAACTTGTGTGAACATTAATTTGTGACAGACTGAGTTGTATCTGTTGAGACTACCAAAATATCATCTCTTTATTCATGCTTGCTCTGACGACCTCAGGAAAAATAGCAGAACTCACTCCTCCATATCTGTTTCTCCTGAATCATTTTCACCATTGTACTTACCGTTGTCTGATCTTTTAGCTTATATTTATTAGTTATTGTATACTTACTTGATTTTTTATTTTTTAAAAAATTCTCTGCTATCTCTAAGTTTAGGGCTATTTAGCAAGTGCGCTTATCAGGCAGTGAAAAGTGTTAAGGTTTCAGAATTGTATAGCAAGATTGAGTCAACGTCACAAGTAGAAATAGAATCAGTGTTTATGCAGCAAGTACTCCTTAAATTATGACTGCATCATGCATACACACAGTGCACAAATCAGTCAAAAATTCCTGCCCTCATGAAACTTTCATTCTAGTCAGAGGATATAGGTGATACGCAAAACAAATGTTTGGTACCTTGTATGGTGCGAATTGCCAAGGAAAAAATACTGGCTGAGTGAAACTGGGATTGTTGGAGTGTGCCAACAGTGTTATTAGGAAAAGTCTCACTGAGAAGGTGGCATCAGCTCCCACTTATTTATACGCTACTATGTACAAGGTGCTATACCAGATGCACCAGAGGCATGGAAAACAAAGAACAAATATGAGAAATTATGAAATAGAAAGAAGAAACGTGGCTGTGGTTTGTATCAACATGTAGAGAGCATTTGTAACCAGCCGAGGAAGGATCCGAGCAAGTGGAAAGTATTTGGAATAGCCTCTGTGCAGTCATTTGGATGTAGGGATTCTACCCTTGCTACTCTACAACACTCTGCCGTGTATGAATTGTGTGCCCTCCTGTGTGGAGTCTACGGCAGATCCGCCACTAAATCCCCTGAGTGTCACAATTCAGGGCCTGACATGTAAAAGACAGTGAATAAATGTCTCAGGAAAGATCAGAGAATGAACAGGTGAAAAGTTGAGAAAAGAACCCAGAAAATAACAGTGTTTCCTTGAGGTTGGAGAGTGGAAAAGTAGTCGCTGCAGTATCCCCAGGAGAATGAGAATGTAGGATGCTGGAGACAACATTGTTGAAATGACTGGGCTTAGGGTTCTGCTGGTATGAAGTTGTGCATGGGCCCCAAAAGGGGCTGATGAACTTGGAAAATCAGAAAGTACCACGAGAATTAAAATCTTTTTTTTTTTTTTGAGATGGAGTTTTGCTCTTGTTGCCCAGGCTGGAAGGCCATGGCCTGGTCTCGGCTCACTGGAACCTCCACCTCCCGGGTTCAAGCAATTGTCCTGCCTCAGCCTCCTCCTGAGTAGCTGGAATTACAGGTGCCTGCCACCATCCCTGGCTAATTTTTGTATTTTTAGTAGAGATGAGGTTTCACCATGTCAGTTAGGCTGGTCTCGAACTCCTGACTTTAGGCAAATCTGCCTGCCTTGGCTTCCCAAAGTGCTGGGATTACAGATGTGAGTCATCGTGACCGGCAAGAATTGAAATCTTTATAGAGGTAGAAGAGGTAACTCATTCAGGTTAAAGCAGAAGGATAAGTAGAAATACAGGGAGCTGTGGTCAAGAAGAAGAATGGCAGTGTTTGATTATATTTCTCTATTATGTGTGTATGATAATGGCCTAAATGCACATCAGATGTTGACCATTTGCAGCCAAAATAAGCATGGAGTCTCGGGCAGGGAATACCATATAAAATATTGCTAAAAATCAGAATCTTGTTAAAGACACTTCTGAAAAAATCTAACTTTTAAAGAGGGGCTTGGTTAGTTTATATATTCTGGAACAGCATGAGAAGGGAAATGATGTGGGTTTTCTGCCCTTCATGTCAGAAACTGACTGCAGTTTTTTGATTACAGACTTACTAAGTACCATGTCAGTATGACGTTTACCATCCCCACAAACACTACGGGATCTAATTTAGCACAGTTTTTGACGAGGCCATGTAACTGGGAACAGAGTCTTACTGTTTGCAGAAAAAAGAAAGAGCTTCCTAACTGGATAGATATACCCAGCAATATTCCCAAATGGCTTTATGTCTTCTTCACAGGCTGGCAAATCATTAAAAAAAAAAAAAAAGTTTTCTCTTCTTGGAATTAAGAGACATGTATGTAAATTTATCAGGAAAATAAAAAGCCATTGAATTTACTGACTACTACAATTTGTAACTCATCCAGACGGCACTCTAAGGCACAAGGCATCCTCCGTCAAGTCAAATATCTCCCTTGGTCATATTTTACTAGTTAATATTTAGCAGGGTTTTCTCATCCTCCTCCTCCTCCTCCTCCTCCTCCTCCTCCTTCTTTTAATGGCAGCAGTAACCTCAACAAGATGCACTTAGACATTTTCAAGTTATTTTTCTCTCAGTGATAACCTTCAATGAGAATGATGACTGAATATAGTTACGCCTTTGTCTGAATGGCCATGCGGGGGTTTCTTACCAATGGGAATGTTTGTGGTGTAAGCAGAAACAATATGTTCTCCTGATTAGTACTTGTTGACTGCTGGCTGACTGGCTGTGACCCAGGCTCCTGCTGCTGACTTCGTCTCCGGTCTGTTCACAAGCAGACTTTGTAACCTTGCCCAAGTTATGTTACCTCTTGGCGTTTTGTTGGTAAAATGGATGTAATCAGCTTTCCTGACAGGAATGTTGTAAGGGTTAATTAATGACTGTTTGTTAAGTGGGCTGAGATTGTCAGATTAAAGGATTAGGGAAGTGTCAAGTTTGTGTTATTATGGTATTATTTTTCTTTGTTTGATAGGAAATGCCATTTCTGTGTAATTTGCTTTAACGGTAAAATAAGCCACTTTAATCAATGCACAATCAAACCCTTATTCACTGAGGACAAGGGTATATGTATACAGTTAGCAAGAGTAGTTGGGTTAGCTGACACAAGGGCAGAAATCTGAAAATTAGACATTGGATACAAAGAAAGCCCAGAAAATGAGAGTGGGGGTAATCAGGTTCTAAGTACCCAGGAGACTTGTGTTACATACCCAGTGTAGTCTGTTATTAGCAGAGGGGAAAAGAAAAGAAAAAGCACGTTACCTTAGCAACCAATACTCAAACCAAAAAAAAATTATGTCACCAAAAATTTTTTACAGTGATTGTACATATGGTCCAGGAAGTAAATGTAAAAATATATTTCATTAGACTCCAAAGGGGATTTTAAACATATGAAGTTATTAAAGACTTACTTAGTATCTTAAAAGTATACATGTCTAGATGTTATTTTACTTATATAAATACATATTAGCCATATTTTAGGGTTTGATCATTATGATAATAGCTGGTTAATATTAATTTTTCCAAAAAAATTTGACTTATATCTGAAAATGTTATCTAGAAACATATAGAAGTTGCAGTAGTTTTTAAGACACAATTATTCTAATAAGCATGTTACTAAATCAATATGTATGATTGCTAACGAATAATCATTGGTACAAATATTTAAAGTAAGGAAGTTAATTTAAAGTGTGTGACATTTAACGGACTACAGGCAGGAATTTTTTAAACAATTCCTCTCATAACGATTGTAATAATTTGTATCTAAAGATGTTCAAGATCTTTGTGATAATCAAGAGTCATATTGAGTTGATCAAAATTCCAGAAGTTTTACAACTTTTCTTGGACACAGAGATTAAACTTCATGATCATTTCACCCCAGAACAGAAAGGTCTGCAATCTCCATTTTGAAAAACTGCAGGGAGTTTTAATCATAAAGAGATGCTGGATTTTGTCTAAATTTTTCTGCATCTATTGAGATGATCATGTGATTTTTGTTTTTAATTCTGTTTATGTGGGGTATCACATTTATTGACTTGCATATGTTAAACCATCCATACATCCCTAATATGAAACTCACTTGATCATGGTAGATTATCTTTTTGATATGTTGTTGGATTCAGTTAGCTAGTGTTTTGATGAGGATATTAGCATCTATGTTCATCAGGGATATCGGTCTGTAGTTTTCTTTTTTGGTTATGTGCTTTCCTGGTTTTGGCATTAGAGTGATGCTGGCTTCAGATAATAAATTAGGGAAGGTTCCCTCTTTCTCTATCTTGTGGAATAGTGTCAGTAGGATTGGTACCAACTCTTCTTTGAATGTCTGGTACAATTCTGCTGTAAATCTGTCTGATTCTGAACTTTTTTGTTGATAATTTTTTTGATTACCATTTCAATCTTGCTGCTTGTTTTTGGTCTGCTCAGGGCATCTAAGTCTTCCTGATTTAAGCTAGGAGGGTTGTATTTTTCCAGGAATTTATTCATCTCTTCTAGATTTTCTAGTTTATGTTCATAAAGATGTTCATAATAGCCCTGAATGATCTTTTGCATTTCTGTGGTGCCAGTTGTAATATCTCCCATTTTGTTTCTTATTGAGGTTATTTGGATTTTCTCTTTGTTTTTCTTGGTTAATCAGCATACAAGGGAAATAACTCAATGTAATAAAAGCCATCTATGACAAACCCACAGTCAACATAATACTGAACGGGGAAAAGTTGAAAGCATTCCCTCTGAGAACTGGAGTAAGACAAGGATGTCCACTGTTACCACTCCTCTTCAACGTAATACTGGAAGTCCAAACCAGAGCAATCAGACAACAGAAAGAAATAAAGGACATCCAAATCAGTAAAAAGGAAATCAAACTCTCACTGTTTGCTGATGATATGATTGTTTACCTCAAAAACTCTAAAGACTTCCCCAGAAAGATCCTAGAATTGATAAATTGTAGGATTTTTACAATTGAAAATTGTAAAGCAATACATGGAAGTTACACGTTGGCTTTGGTTTAAAGGGTTGGATATCTTGAAGCGAGGGGCTTACATGTTGTGGATAGATTCAAAGACTTTCTGATTAGTGATTAACTGGAAAGAGAAGCTTTGTTTAAAAACTGGGGGTCAACAGAAAAGAATATTATCTCTGGTTCATGAGTGCGACTCCCTCAAGGCCCCATAGGAGGAAATTTAGAAAAAAAAAAAGAATGGGGGCAGCCTAAGTTCAGTCTTCATTTCCTTCTTAACTGAAGTCTATGGGCCAGTGGAGCTATTCAGTGAGGATCTGGGTTTCTGAAAAACAACTCAGGACATATTTTAAGTTGTTACTTTTAGTTTCTATAGGGAACCAAACATCTCTTGACTGTTAATGTGCTTAGCTATTATTTTAGGGTTCTGTTACCTTCTTGCTTATCTCGGGGATAGGTAGACACCTGGAATTTCCTTTGAAGGAATTCAAGAATTTCTTTTGAAGGAATTCAAGGTTTTCCTTTATTTTCCTGCTTTGAGGGTTGCAGGCCCCTAAAATAAAGGGACCCTACTCCATCTCACTTCCAATCACACTGAGAACAAATCCATCAGGATCTACATGGGAGCATCCTTAGCGACTTTTCTGCCCTGATCTTCTACCACTTTTCTCCTTGCTTACACCATTCTAGCCCTCCTACTTTGCTTGCTGTCCATCAGAAGCACTGTGTTTGCTTGTCCCTAAGACTTTTGGTTTTTTTGTTCCTTTAGCATGGCTTCTTCCCTCATTTCATTCTGTTTTGTGCTCAACCGTTACCTGAGAGAGCTGCTCTAGGCAACCTGTGAATAATAACACCACTGTATCATTTTGCTGTTACTTTATTCTACTTTTAATTTTCTCTATAATACTTTTTGTCACCTGCCATACTATCTACTCATCTCTCTTGGAGAGCAGGGACACTTTTGTTTACTTCTTCAGAGTATAAAAAAGTGCCTGGCACACAGTAGCTTAATAAGTACTTGTTAGAGATGTCAATACACATTGAGATACAATTACTTAGAATTTTTCAAAAAGTCTTAGTTAACAGCCATATTATTATTTATTGAATATTCCCCAAATCAATAGAATTCTGTAAACTGAGAAAAAGATACTCAAGCAATGAATGGCATTCCCCAAACATACACATTTTGTTTGTTACAAAGCTTTCTCAAAAACATTTAAGATTTTCATAAAATTATGGCAGCTTATCCTGCCAATCATTTTGGTTGTTATAACAACCAAAAAATTATTTCATCACATTCACCTATTCATGAAAAATTCCCATGAATGTATTTTTCTACTAACAGGCCCAAAAATAAAGTGTAGATGCTCTAATCTGAAGATAGTGCTTCAGTGAGAAAACAATTCAGCCCTGAAAACCAAAATGTCCTCTCCTACATAGACTCTTCTACAAGTAAAGTATTTAAGAGTAATAATCATGGAAATATTTTAGAATCATAATATGTAAAGAATTAGAGAAAAGGCTTGATATCACCTAACTCAATCCACTCATCTTGCAAAGTAGAGACTCAAGTGCAACTTCATTTTGTGCAGCTATTGTGCAGCTATTGACCAAATAGCCAGTAAATCAAAGCATCAGGTCTGGAACTCAGGTTTCCATGCATCTTCTAGCTTCATGCTTTTCAGTTACATCATCGTGTCTCTTCTTCAAGTCATATACCTCTCTCGCTTGCTCTCTCTCTCTCTCTATGTAGGTGAAGAAGTCAGTTCTCTAAAGTATAAATCTATCCATGCACACATATTTGTTTTCTTAACACATATAATGATTAAGATTATTTGCATTTTTACTCTATACCCTTAGCATATTCAACTAAAATAGGAAACATGTGCATTGTCTTTTAAAAGTTATAGATATTTGTGTGCGTGTGTGTATATACCCACACATATATCGTGTGCATATACGTATATTCTTTCCTATATAGATTTCAAAATAGAATGGTTTATCCACTTAAATTATAAAATAGAAGGGTTTATCCAGTTAAATGTGTAATTGTATAAAACGTGAAATACCAACTAATGCTAGCTATATTGTAGTATTTAAATT
Organism: Mandrillus leucophaeus; assembly: GCF_000951045.1. NCBI lineage: Eukaryota > Metazoa > Chordata > Mammalia > Primates > Cercopithecidae > Mandrillus > Mandrillus leucophaeus. The sequence goes on along the minus strand of NW_012109808.1, from coordinate 6,155,175 downwards.
TTAAGGTATGCATTTTTTGAACATATTAACATAAATTTTGTATAGGCTCCAAAATTTGTTCATACCAAAAGTCCTCACAATTCTTTCAATCCATATATATATATTAAAAAAATATAAAATCAGCTATTACATCTTGTAAGGCCAAATTTCAAGGGATTAGTTTCCCTTTTTTACATTCAATATATACATTTCAAAATATATTCATTTAATAGAATATAAATGCTTTGCATTAGGTGTGCTAGGAATGAAGAATTTTAAGAAGATTTACAAGATGGCCCTTAATTTTAAGAAGGGGCAGATTTGGGGAAGTTTTTGAGAATAAAGGATTAGAATATCTTTTGGTTTAAAAACGATGCAAAGGAAATCTTAATATAAAGGATTTATCATCTGAGTATTCTCATGTAGGACACACATACACACACACACATATACACACACTGAGGATGTAATATGTAGGGTATATTGTGAATAAATAAGTCCACGAGGTATAATTTAAAGGTTGTTGGTGTGGTGAAAGAGCGAAGTGCAGTCAGTATTGCCCAAAGGTAAACACATGGACAGCTTCAAGTTACAAAGAGTTGGTCTTGCACAGCAATCATTGCAGCAGCAAATATAAAGCTTGCCTTACTTTATTCTGATGACTATCTGGATAACACATTATAAAATTTCAGCCCTGCAGGTCATGGAATTATGGCTCACTTCGTATACAGATGTCATTGTTGATGCTTTGACTCTAATTCCAGTAATACGCCACAATTCAGGCCCTTTATGCCTCCCACTTGAGGTCAGAAAGTTGGAAGGAAACTTAGTTCACAGTAAAAGAATTCTAGGGCCCTCGATTTGCATTTACCTTGCCTGTAAGTTTGGTTCTAATGGAAAGCCATGAGTAGTGTCCACAACACGAGATTTATGGAATTTAAGCTCACCATGAATTTCTGTAGGGAAACGTGGGCTTTATCTGCCTTAACAAAAGCAGTCATTTTCTGGCATGTCTAAAATTAGATGACTGTTAATTTAATATTCCCAGATTAAAGTGCTTACTTGTGATGTGGCTTAGCAGTTCTTGAAAACGTCAACATTTTATTAAGGGGCATCTGTTTGGAAACTCTCCAGAGCTGAAGCTTCTATTTTCTGACTGCAACTTGTAGGTGTGAGGGCCTTGTATCCCTGAAGCACTTAGTGTGAAGACACCACACACTTAGGTCCAGAGCTCGACTCCTCACCACGGAAAGCAATCCTTTGGCTTGGTTGTGAGGTGTGGTGTTGTCTGTCTTCAGGCTGACATTTTTTTAATGCAGAAGAAAAGTTTGAGAAGAAAAATGATAATTTGGTATATAAATTTCCTAGGAGCTAATTTTGCTAGATGTTTTTTCAATTTGATTAATCTGATACCATTTTATGGATCCTGAAAAAATAAAGTTTATTACCATTCATCTGAATATTCAAAACCTTAATTATCCTTCAAAATCAATCTCAAATGCTACCTTCCTTGTGTAATCTTGCCTTGATACTCCTAGTGATAGCAGCTTCCTCCTTTATTTTCTTTTCTTGCACATGAGAAGACATAATATATGGTAATATATGTATATATATGTATATATGTTTTGACAACTACACCGTGAGTTGATTCAGGGCAGATTCCATGACCCATTTATCTTTTATCTCCAGCATCTAGCCTACAGTCACCACTTAATAAGTGTTTGTTGAAGGTTCACACGAATAGACAGTCTAATTGTTTGGTTTCTTACTCATCTGTCTTCAATGTATGTATGCTCAGATTACTTCATAAATCAGTTGGTAATTAAAAGCAGTTTATAAACTCTTCAGGAATGCGTTGTGATTGGCATCATCATCATCATCTTTGTCATCAAATATTTATATGTTAATTAAACACCTACTCGTTCTAACTCTGGGTGGTATATGCATTGCTGAAAACTTCTGTGTATAACTGACTTGTATCATCAAATAATAGTTTAAGTCTGCTATTTGAACTGCAAAGCACAAATATCTGTTTAGAGGAACTCTTTGGTTCATTTCCTTAACATAAGACAGTCATGTACAATGATGAAAATAAGTGGTATATTTTAGTGACAAGAGCAGAGAACTGGAGTTTTGTGGTTATAGTCTCAATATTCCACCATTTGTTTGACTTTGAACTGATATAAATGATTTTACATCTCTCACTTACTAACTTTAAAACAGGAACTTGAGATGGATGATTTCTGAAATTTCTGTGATACGAAGTATAATAGCCCCAAAGATGTCTTCACCCTAATCCCTGAAACCTGTGACTATGTTCCCTCATGGGAAAAGGGACTTTGCAGATGCAATTAAGGTTAAGGACCTTGAGTAGGGGATACTATCCTGCATTATCCTGCATTATCCAGATGGGCCCAAACTAATTACATGATTTTTTGTTATTGTTGTTTTTAGATGGAGTCTCACTCTGTCACAAAGCTGGAGTGCAGTGGCGTGATCTTGGCTCACTGCAACCTCTGCCTCCTGGGTTCAAGAAATTCTCCTGCCTCAGCCTCCTGAGTAGCTGGGACTACAGGCACGTACCACTATGTCCAGTTGATTTTTGCAATTTTAGTAGAGACAGGGTTTCACCATAATTAGCCAGGATGGTCTCAATCTCCTGACCTCGTGATCCACCTGCCTCGGCCTCCCAAAGTGCTGGGATTACAAATGTGAGCCACTGCACCTGACCTATATGATTTCTTAAAAGCAGAAAACCAACCTTTCCTGGCTGTTGTTACAGAGGTCGATGTGACCCTGGGAGAATGATCAGAAAGTTACACGATTTGAAGATAGAGGATGGTGGCTACAGTCAAGGAATGGACACTCTTTCTACAAGCTGGAACAAGCAAGAAAATGAATTATCTGCTAGAGCCTCCAGAATGGAATGCAGCCTTATGAACATTTTGATTTGAGTCCAATGTGACCTGTATTGGACCTCTGACTTATAGAAATGTAAAGCAATAAATTTGTGTGGTTTTTACCCACTAAATTTGGGGCAATTTGTTACAGCAGCAATGAGAAAACTGACATAATGTCTCATTGTCTTTGGTCTTGAAAATCCTCTAATTCCCTATTTTAATATATTTTAGGTTTAAATTCCAATGATCCTATATTAGGGTTGTTTAAAAGTGAGGTGCATTCATACCAGGGATTTCTGTCTTCCAAATTCATGTATTTGATATACTTCAGAAAACCTTTCAATTCACTGCTTGAACAAAGGAATTTGTAACTAACTCCTATCTTCCTTTTACACAATAGAAATCAAAGCCTGCAAGAGCTCATGCCATTTACTTTAGTCAAAATCTGAATGATGCATTGCATAAGTAACAACATAATAGAGCCCTCATATTGTAATCTGGATAGATGTCTGCTGTGCTTTGAAAATCAAATATTGTTCCCTTTGACGTTTTGACAAGTAATTTCGACAACAATGTACATTTGGCTAACTCATGAATGTAGTACTTCTCGTCCTCTGGATTGTGCGGGGTTTGCACTATGCTAAGAATGACAACAATTATGAAACTGACTTACATCTGCCAAGTGAACAGATGGTCTTGTAGTTGAGAAGAACAATGGTGAAGAAAGAAAAGGCAAAGGGGTGGGGGTGGGGGGAGCTGGTAGGGTGGATGAAACTCGTGCAATCCAAAATAGCACTAATAAAACTAAAGAAGAATACAGACAAAGGCATGTTATAATTTATTATTGAAAGGTATAGAAAAAGAGGAGAAAGGTCTTGCTTGTTTCACTTTCTCACATACTGGTAGTGAATCTAAGTCAAGTATACTTGAGACTTATAAGAGGTGAAATCATAATGTTGATACTCTCCTTTATGCAAGTAGTTATTTGAAAGTATCGCCAGTGTGAATTTGATACCAGATGGAATTTCTCCTTTAACCATCTACATTTTTCCCTTTTTAAAAAGCTTATCTGGGCAGCAGACAACACAAATAACAGAAGCAAAAGCTTACATAGACAATAAAAAACTTTACAATGAAAAATAGAAGTCTTTCTTAAATATATTGACTTCTTTCTTTATAATTTGAACTTTCCATGAAGTGTTAAGTTTATAAGTGTGAATATCCATTATTGTATTATTCTCTAAAATAATATAGTATTATACTACCCTTCTGTAGCTAGAGGTGTTGGTGCAAAGATCCTGTTTTAAGGACTGCTATGTGTCTTGAATTTTTATTTTTGTATGATTTTTTATTTTTTCTTGAATTAATTTGTCATATTTTACCTTTATACATTTCAGATTCTTATATTTAATATATATCATACTGCATATTAGTTTATGGAATATTACACATTTAATAAATATTATATGGGGGCAGTTCTAAGATGGCCGAATAGGAACAGCTCCAGGCTACAGCTCCCAGCATGAGCAATGCAGAAGACAGGTGATTTCTGCATTTCCAACTGAGGTACTAGGTTCATCTCACTGGGGCATGTCAGACAGTGGGTGCAGGACAGTGGGTGCAGCCCACCAAGCATAAGCCAAAGCAGAGCAAGGCATAGCCTCACCTGGGAAGCACAAGGGGGAAGGAAATTCCCTTTCCTAGCCAGGGGAAACCATGACACACAACACCTAGAAAATCGAGTCACTACCACCCTAATACTGTGCTTTTCCAAGGGTCTTAGCAAACGGCACACCAGGAGATTATATCCCATGCCTGGCTCAGAGGGTCCCACGCCCACGAAGCCTCCCTCATTGCTAGCACAGCAGTCTGAGATCTAACTGCAAGGTGGCAGCGAGGCTGGGGGAGGGGCACCCACTATTGCTGAGGCTTAAGTAGGTAAACAAAGCGGCCAAGAATCTCGAACTGGGTGGAGCCCACTGCAGCTCAAGGAGGCCTGCCTGCCTCCGTAGACTCCACCTCTAGGGTCAGGGCATAGCCAAACAAAAGGCAGCAGAAACCTCTGCAGATTTAAATGTCCTTGTCTGACAGCTTTGAAGACAGTAGTGGTTCTCCCAGCACGGAGTTTGAGATCTGAGAATCGACAGACTACCTCCTCAAGTGGGTCCCTGACCCCCGAGTAGCCTAACTGGAAGGCACCCCCAGTAGGGGCAGACTGACACCTCACATGGCCGGGTGCCCCTCTGAGACCAAGCTTCCAGAGGAATGATCAGGCAGCCACATTTGCTGTTCAGCAACATTCACTCTTCTGCAGCCTCTGCTGCTGATACCCAGGCAAACAGGGTCTGAACTGGACCTCCAACAAACTCCAACAGACTTGCAGTGGGGGGTCCTGACTGTTAGAAGGAAAACTAACAAACAGAAAGGACATCCACACCAGAACCCCATCTGTACATCACCATCATCAAAGGCCAAAGGTGGATAAAATCACAAAGACAGGGAAAAAACAGAGCAGAAAAGATGAAAATTCTAAAAATCAGGTACCTCTCCCCCTCCAAAGGAACACAGCTCCTCACCAGCAATGGAACAAAGCTGGATGGAGAATGACTTTGACGAGTTGAGAGAAGAAAGTTTCAGACGATCAAACTTCTCCGAGCTAAAGGAGGAAGTTCAAGCCCATCACGAAGAAGCTAAAAACCTTGAAAAAAGGATTCTGTTTATATATTTTCACCAACTTGTGGTATAATTTCATGACAATCTACCTCTCATAGGATGAGAAGACAGCAAACAAGTCCAAATTGTGTTAATAACAAGGATCTAAAGTTAAAGCAATTTGTTCTCTGAAAGGATTTTTTATGTGTGATAAACTCAAACTTAAGACATGGACTTTGTGACAACTCTTCTGGCCTTTTTATCTGGGTGTCGGGGGCTATGTCTTGTTTCTTCATTTGTGTAAATGAGAATGGTGGAAAAGTAATAATATCTGACAAGTTATTTTATAGCTGTAGAATCCATGTTACCATAATTAGCCCAGTCAGCTGCGAAGTGCCTGAGTTCACTGTTCAATTCCAATATTATCTATCTACTTTTATTTTCTTCTCTCTGTTTTATTTGGATACCTCTATGTTTTAAAGTGAAAAACGGCATAGCATTATGCTCCTTAAGTGAAGGACTGTTTTCCTTTTTCCACAATATACTAATAGATCGATGTTCTTGCCAGGTTTTGTTGTTGTTTTAGCAGAGGCTATTTTGTTGTTGTTTCTGCAATCATGAAAGAATGTCTTAAAATTTGTTACTCAATATGTTTTTCTCTAGAAAATTCAGGTTACTTTAAAATGGACTCAGGCATTTTCCATCATATGTAGTCTTATTATAAAAAGCATCAAACTATTATCTCACAAAGCAATGATATTACAGTTGCTGTGCCACATTACGATTTGGGTAAAGGCTCAAATACACTTCAGGGGAAAGTGATTGCATTTAACAGTCCCAGTCCTGTCTTTCTTGACCTTTTCTTCCATCTTTTGCATCCCATCCTACCCTCTGGTAAACTGCACCATAACTGCTGTTATACTTTTCCCTCCAGAGAAGTACTGATGTCAGTTATATATTATTGAGTCTTTTTAAAAAATTATCTTAGTTCAAGGCATTCTTGTAAGCATTACACCTATATTAACTTACTGAGTTTTGTCATTACGACACTCCTAAGATAATAGTCCTATTATTATAGCCCCTGTTTTGCAGATGAAAAAGCCAAGACATAAAGAATTCCATGCATTTATAAAACTAGCACATTGATGAGTTGGGTCTTAAACTCAGGTAGCCTGGATCTCTACTAATGTTCCATAAAGGGCAGAAATTAGCTTCAATGACATTGACCTCTGATTAAATTGTATTATAAATTGGTGACTGAAGTATTAATTAGTTTAACTTATTTAATTATATAATACAAATATTTTTCCTCCTTTAAAGAATTACAAGCATCATTGAGGTCACAGGAAGGTATTTGTAAGCAATGGCTCTTGTGATTTCTTGATATTATATCCTTTATATCGTGATGTCTACATTGTCAGCCTTAGGTATATTTTCTATTAATTTCCCATTGCACTTGGTTCCCAAGATAGGAAATCAAGGGGCCACATTTGATTCACTCCTCACTGCTACCTTCATCCATGCATTAACCCATTCATCATTATTCCTTTATTCAGCAGATGTATGCCAAATGCTAGCTGGTCCCTAAGCACTGTGATTGTTTCTGGTTTGATTGTTTGCAAAGAGGAATATGATACAATTCTTGTCCTAGGGGACCTCACAGTATTTGGGAATGCTAGGCACACAAATAGTTTGTTAGAGTGTAATGTGACCAGTGTCACAATGGATACATAAACAGATTGCTACAGGACCATAAAAAAGGGAGAAAGTACCTCCATTCATTTTCTTGGAGATTTAATAAAGGCTTTACAAAGAAAAACTTTAACAAATCTTACAGGAGAGATATAATTTCATCACATAAAACAAGAAACGTATCATATCAAGCATTCTCAGAGCATAAAGGGCCAAGTGCATTTAGAAATTGTTGAAAAAATGTCACAATGGCTGAGACACAGAATGCTTAAAGTCTGGGGTCATTGATGTAAGATGAGAGATGGGGACAGTGAGACAGTCCAGGGTCCAACCTGGGAAAGGCCTTTTAACAACCTTAGGGACTAGACTAACCCTTGTATAATGGGCATGGCATGATCATCCTAGCTCCAAGTTGGGTATAAAAAAGAATGAAAAGGTGTGAAAAATGGGAAGCAAATTCAGAAATCAGGCAGGAGTCATGAAGGGGTGGTGGAAGTGAAGAGCAGAAAAGAACTCTGAGAACTTTTTAGGGCTAGAGTTAACAGGAAAGGATGTAAAGCATGAGGCAGTGGTAGAAGCTGATACTGTCCAAAGGGGTGGAAAATGCCAGGAGAAGGGAACTTTGAAAGCAATTGAGAATGTGATCGATTTCTAACATGTTCATTCAACTTTAAGTGCTTGTAGCTATCCTATATAGAGGAGGATAATCCACTTGATTTTGGAACACAAAAGCAAAAATGGGGGAACAGAAATACACATGGAAAGAGTTATCATCAAATTGATGATAAATGAAGCCAATGGAAATTGATGATTGTACAGAAAATAGTATGGAGAGGGAAAGGCAAAGAAAACTGAGGACCTACTAGAATTGAAGTAACAAATTAAATTTATTTCACAAGCAATAAGGAATATTTAATTAAATTCTTGATGGATGTAAAGAATAGAGTTTCTTTTATTCACAAATATTGAAATTTCTTTTTCAGTACCAAAATATTAAATTGGCTATATAAGAGCTTGAATGTTTATTTTCCTTTGTATAAATATCCCCTCCTCTGCACTGGTTCTTTTAAGCAGGGGCTCTATGAATGTAAATTATATGTTATTTAAAAACTCTCATTTCTCAGAATGCATCAATAGTGGGGAGCATATTCTATAATCAGCTTCAAATATTGGAGAGAATCACGAAGTAGGAATTGGAATTTTTTTCTGCTTTTGCCTACAACTCACTAAATGAGGCCCACGAGTTATAGAAACTCTTTGAATCATTATATGGGATGTAAAGTGATGTGAGCAACCACAATGATGTTTCAGATGTCTTCTGACTCTATACTTCTATTAAAATCTTTCCCTTTGAAATTTTGCTGTGTATTCTTCAGTGTCCCTTTCTTGTAAACTTGGCCTTGGTAAACCTACTACAACATTGTAACACTAAAAAGAGTAACTTAGCATTGTCTCCTGCAGTGAGGTTTTCAGACCTTTTTGTTGGTGGTCTAGGTTTTTTAAATTAAAAGTCAAGTTAAAAGCATGCATCAAACTCTTACTGGTACTCAGCACATAAAGCAATACACAGTCCAAAATTTACCATTAAGGTCTTTACATTAATTTGGACAATTTCTGTATACTCTCATGAATGTCTCAGCAATAAACAAAGACCAAAAGCTCTTCTCTGATCATGGCAGAGCTATGTAATGAAGTAGTTCTTTTTCACCATATGGCAGCACCACTCTCCTTTCATTGTAGTGCTTATATAGAATCACTTAATTTTACTCAATTTTATTACTTGCCTATAAAATGAATGTAAGTTAACCCACTGTAGTTTTGTGTCATTTGAAAAAATGAACCTTTAAAAACTGCTGCTAGAAGTAAATAAGAAAATAACTCTTTAAGCATTTATTCCACTGCTTATTTTGCTTTAAATGAATATGAAAATCTCAATATTTTTACTTATATTGACATTCAACAAGGATAGACAGAGCCTGAACCTTATAAAGCCCTCTAGCATTTAGATGACAGTGATGATAACCAGGTGTGGTAGAGAATTCTAAAGGTCTCTACCACATAACATTTATAACACTTAACACTGTGGACAGGCTCTAAAACTGCAAAAATTCCCAAGACGAGCCAATTTATGGGTGATATTTATGGGTCTTTGCTTCCAAATATCATCTTAAAATAATTATTGCAGTATTAACCAAATGTAAACTGACTCTTAATCTGTTTGAAATCAGAAATTGGGTTTCACTTTCTTTGTATCTAGCTCCGTGAGTAAGATATTGTAGGGATTTATTAAAATTTGCTAAATAACGAAATAAATATCTTAATGTCAAATTGTAATACTTGATCCTTTATAGATATACTCATCCACTCAACATAGGTTTTTGTGTGTGTACCTACTCACGTCAGGCATTATCATATGACATGAAACAGACACAGACTGCTATCCGTGGTACTTTTGGCATAAGGAGTTATAAAAAGCATTAAAGAGGTAATTTGCAGCCAAGTATAATATTAGAGTGGTAAGAATACCCATGCCGTTTTGACAGTGTATAACAGGGGAAAGTTACCTCTTGCGGTTAGTTACTTAGATACTCCTTTAACCAAATATATAGGATTAAATTGCTGGACATTCTTGTAGACTCAGAACGCCGTATGGTGGAAGTGCCTTCACTGCCTACATTATAATGAAGTCTTCTCTTCAACATCAGAATACTATGGTTTTTGTTTGTTTGTTTTTTGAGTTTTTTGAGACAGAATCTCACTCTGTCACCCAGACTAGAGAGCAGAGGCGTGAACTTGGCTCACTGCAACCTCCGCCTCCCAGGTTCAAGCAGTTCTCTGCCTCAGCCTCCTGAGTAGCTGGGATTATAGGTGCCCACCACCACATCTGTCTAATTTTTGTATTTTTAGTAGAGACAGAGTTTCACCATCTCGTCCAGGCTGGTCTTGAACTCCTGACCTCGTGATCCACCTGCCTCGGCCTCTCAAAGTGCTGGGATTACAAGTGTGAACCACCGTGCCTAGCCAGAATACTATGTTCTAATGTACCAAAGTGATTAAATTTAAAATGTTTTTAATGTGTTTATAAAGTAAAATCTGAAAAACAACATTTCACTTCAAATATCATTGCATGTCTATAGAAGTAGGGTGAACATTTTAGATAATAGAAAGATGTAATATAGTCAGCAAAGATTTTGAAATTTCCAAGTTAAAAGTATTATATGCCATATGTTTTATTGTTTCAAAATAGGCTGAATAGAGGGAAAGCCTAGTTGGGCTTTGGGAATTCGTATGCAGAATGAAGTTCAATATGGGATATATCTCTGTTTGGAAGAAAGAATCCCCTCTACAGTCCTCTGACATTTTGGCTTCATCATCTAGTGATCCTAAGTTAGTGACCTATGCCCTGAAAAGAAATTTAATAATGTAGGAAGTCCCTAGTCATCAGCAACAGACAAGCTACCATCCAGAATCTAAAATAGGTAGATATTTTACTAAATGATAAAGAACACAGTGAGCAGAAGTAGGTGTGGATCCATTTTGGTAATTTAGCTTGGCCACAGGTTCAAAAGAAACCTCAAAGAAATTTGTTTTTGTTTGTTTTGCTTTGTTTTTATGTTTCAATTCTTACACCGTACTTAACATCAGCTGTGGCTTGGAGTTGAAAGTAAATCTCTCTTCAATAATCTAGGCATTTATACAAATTTTTTTAAATTTATGGTGCTATAATCTGTTTTACATTTATACCTTTTTACTTAAAAATTATTTCTAATAATTAAGTGGAGGAAGAATGAGTTTTTTCAATAAATGATGTTAGAGCAATTTTATGTTTATTTGCAAATCAAACAATGAACTTCAATTCATATCTTATCCTGTATTAAATAGAAACTCAGAATGGATCAAACACCTAAATATAAAATACAAAATTATAAGGCTTCTAAAAAAAAAAAAAAAACACTGGGGAAAGTTTTAGGATCTTGAATTAAGAAAATATTTCTTGGCTAGTACATCAAGTCAGAATGTATACAAGAAAAACATAAATTTTAATAAAATTTAAAACTCCTGGTTTTCCAGAAACAGTAAAGAGAATAAAAAGACAAGCCACAGCCTGGGAGAAAGTACTTGAAATGACATATCTAATATGGGACTTGAATACAGAATACATAAGGAACCTCCAAAACTTAGTAAAAACAAACAAATTTTTTTTGAAAATGGATAGAAGGTTTCAGCAGACGTTTCCACCAGAGAAGATATATGGATGGCAAATATAAACATGACAGATCTCAACATCATTTGTTAGCAGAAAAATGCAAATTAAAACCATAATGAACGTGGCGTCAAAATAGATAAACTGAAAAAGACTGACCATATCAAGTGTTGGTGAGAATGTGGAGGTACTGTGTTAGGACTCTCATACACTGCTGATGGGAATGTAAAATCACACATATTTGAAAATTGTTTTTGCAGATTTCTAAAATTTACATGTACACCTAACATATGACCCATCCAGTCTACCCCTAGATATTTACCCAAGAATAAAGAAAGCATATAAACAAACAATAATGTATACACATGTTCATAGTGGCTTTCTTCATAATAACCTAAAGCTGGAAACAACCCAAATGTCAGTCATGAATTAATACACAGAGTCTGGTATATTCCATATAATAGAACACCACTTACATTAAAAGGAATGAACTACTGATTCATATCACAACATAAATAAGTCTTAATTATGTTGAATGAAAGAAAACAGGAAAACAGGAGCATTTACTGTATGGTTGCATTTATATATCTTTCAAGAAAATAGGCCGGGCGCGGTGGCTCAAGCCTGTAATCTCAGCACTTTGGGAGGCCGAGACGGGTGGATCACGAGGTCAGGAGATCCAGACCATCCTGGCTAACACGGTGAAACCCCGTCTCTACTAAAAAATACAAAAAACTAGCCGGGCGAGGTGGCGGGCGCCTGTAGTCCCAGCTACTCGGGAGGCTGAGGCAGGAGAATGGCGTGAACCCGGGAGGCGGAGCTTACAGTGAGCTGAGATCCGGCCACTGCACTCCAGCCTGGGCGACAGAGCGAGACTTCGTCTCAAAAAAAAAAAAAAAAAAAAAAAAAAGAAAAGAAAGCAAATATTGACAGAAAATAAATCAGCAGTTATGCCAGAAAGAGAGGAGCTAAAGATAAATATTATAAAAGGGCAAGAGAAAACATTTTGGAATTTTAGATAAGTTTATTATTTTGTTTGTGATGGTGGTTCCAGACTTATAGAATTGTGCTATCTAAATATATGCAATTTATACAGGTCAATATTATTGCAATAGAGTTAAAGAGAGACCTAGAGTTTTGTAACCCTCTAAGGTACAGGAGTTCGTCGCAGTATCTTCCTTCTATAATTCTACAGTGCTATGACTCAATTTTTTGAACTTTCTGTGGTCAATCAAGAGTAAAATCGTGGTGACAATAAAATTTGAAAATTAAATATTTTTGCAACATATACAGCATACAATTATTATGAAAGGAACTGCATGAAATTGTAACTGGCTTTCCATTGAAAATTTATTTATAAATATTGGATTAATTCAAATTTAGAAGTGGCTCTTAATCAAGGGCGCACTTTGTATTTGCATGTGGACCTTTTTCAAAATGTACATGCCCAAACTCCCATTTCACATCCATTGATTCAGAAAAAGGAAGACAGATCCTGGAAAAGCCACAAAAATAATTCTGATGTGAACTGCCAGTAAATAAACACCAATTCAGAAGAAGGAAATTAAAGGGAAACATATTCTTAACTAGATAATGGAAGGACCACAGTTACCTTGTCAGGTCCCATTCTGATGTTAGAATAAATAACAAAACCTTGGCCATGGGACAGATTATGCCCTGGTTGGTCCAAAAACTGAACTGAGAAAGTAGCATCTCAGTCAGGTGAGATGGAGAATGTAAGGTATAAAAATACCTTGGCAACAACAGAAACTGGGGTCTACAGAGGAGGGAGTAAAGGAGGAGGGGGAAAAATGTTGAAAGTCTGACTGTTGGGAACTATGCTTGGCACCTGGGCGACGGGATCATTTGTAACCCAGACTTCAGCATTTTGCAATATACCCAGGTGACATATCTGCAGAGATACCCTCTGAACCTCAAATAAAAGTTGAAAAAAATATCTTCGATATTTCACACTTTTACCACAATTTACTGTTACATAGTTCCGGTAACCTGATGTCACTAATTTAAGTATTTGAGAGTTTCATATTGGTGTTAAGGAAGTTTCAGTTTGTATACAGACATGGAATCATTGGGTCAGGTTGATTTGAAACTTTTGAGGGCTCTGTTCTGCTTGCAAACTTCAGAAACCCTGGAGTTGTGGGTCTGAGCAATGCAGATCCATGATGTACCTTCTGATGCAGAGAAAGTACAGATATTTTTAGAACTTGAGGGTATTTTATAGGCTTTATCTGTGGTAGTGTTTATGTTCTATAGGGTTTATAACTTGATTAATAGTCTAAACCCAACACTCCATGTTAAATAGTTTATTTTAAATATATTTTTTGTTTGCTGCTTCCAACAATCCTATGTGATAAATATTACTATCCTGTTTTATACCTGAGGACTGAAGCACAGAGAAGACAGAGAGCTTGATGAAGAAAACATATATTTAAAAATGTGAGTCAAAAGTTTTGGTTAATGTTTATTCAATACCAAGCCTCTACCATATTTGCTTGAAGTTTGAAAAGTACTTGGCCACAAGCCTAGGTTTACAATTAGGGTCTTTTGATTCTGATACTTGGGAATGTGAAGAAGGTGCCAATCTTTCTCTCAGATTGGCCTGATCTGTTGTGCTTTGGGCTCTGTTGTCCTGGGGGTCTTTGGAACCAATGTACTGACTCAGCGGAAAGATTACTCAGCTGCAGGAGTTCCAATATTCTGAGACTTTAAATCTTTCTGGAATTCCTGGCATATAACAGCGCTACAAAGGCACACAAGACAAAACATAGTGATGTTAAAAAGGAGGCAAGAATGGCTCTATTCTGACACTTGAAGAGACTTTGGGGAAGAGCAAATGTAGCAGGACAACCCTTACTCTCATGCAACCTACTCTCATAAGACTTTAACTTAGATGGAGTGAAAGGAAAGAGAAGAGAAAGAAGAAAGAAGGAGGAATACCTTGTGATTATGAAAGTATGGCCTTATTTCTTTGAGGAAAGTGTATCTCTTTGCAAAGGTCAAGTGTTTAATGACTGATGGTGTAGGTTCACAGCTAATAGTGACTTTGTTTCTGGTACAGGAACTCTAAGGACAAACTCTAGGCTGCAGTAAAATGTGGTTTAAGGATGCCAAGAGGAGGAGGAGGAAGGAGAGGGGAAGGGGAAAGGGGGAAAATAGAGGGGAGGAAGAAGGAAGGAGGAAGAAGAAGAAGAAAGAAGGAGAAACAGCAACAGCCACCACTTCTGAATTTTTGAACATCTGGCTAGGTGGAGTTGTATTTATTAACATTCTTACTTCTTTCCCTGTGATTACAAAAGCATTGCCTTATTTCTTTGAAGAATATGTATCTGTTTCTAAAGGTCAGGTGTTTAATGACTGATGGTGTAGTTTCATGGCTAATAGTGACTTTGTTTCTGGTATCAGAGCTCTGAGGACAAACTCTATTCTGCAATAAAATGTGGTCTAAAGATGCCATGTGTTTCTCACTGCTCTGATTAACTGCTCATTTGGATAGCTGATTACTGCATTGTCCAGAATATTAATCAGGAGCCATTTAAACAATGCCTCTGATTTGGCTTAGAAACATGTGACCAAGAATGAGGACAAATGTGTCAAATACTCACTGGTAATCAAACTTCTCTGATTATTACTAAAAACTCCTCAGTTTGTCTTGACATTATCCCAAACATCAGGTTTCTGGAGTTTAAGGAAACTAGGTTACTTATTTTAGCAAGTTCTGTGTCATGTGTATTCCCAAGATGAGTTGATACTCTGTGTTCTGCGACAAAGATGTCTCTTGCAGGACTAACTCATGATCAGGGGCAGGATTTGTGTGAGAAAATTCAGAAAACAGTGATGAGGTGACTATATAGCAATTTCTTTAACTTCTCCAGTAACAGCAAAATTCCTCTAGGTAGATCATGCCTTGCCTTGTGTTTGAGTTATAAATTGCTATGTATAAAAACAATCCAAAATATAGTGGCGTAAGGAAACACCTATTATTCCTCACAAAATATTGGGTTAGCTGGGAATTTCGTTTGCTGTTGTCCTCTGAGGTTACATGTGTGTCTGATTTCAGTTAGTAGATCTGTTTGGAGTTGGGCTCAGTTAGGGTGTCAGGATGGCCGAACATCTCTCTCATTGTGATCTACATGTTTTTCTTCCCACATGGTCATTAATCAACCTAGACCAGACATTGACATGGTGTCAAGGTTCAAAAAGCGAGTATCCTAAAAGGACTAGAGCACTAGATGCTTAACTTGCATCACACATTACACAGACCCATTAGACAACACAAGTCACATGGCAAGGCAAGAGTCCATACAGAATGAGATTATGCAAGGCATGAAGATCAGGAAGCATGTTTCGTTGTAGTCCACCAGGTACCAGTCTAGCACACCTCCTCAGTCTTGATGCAAAAACATCATTACATTGGTAATATGAAAAATAAGGTGGAGACAGAAAAGAAAAATGGAGAAAAGCAGAAGGGAAAATGGCAGACAAGATTTAAGAATTAAAAACCAATGTAGTTGTTGGAAAAGACTATAGTTTCAACAAAATTTGTGTCACAGAATAAATAATGAATTTCAAATAACTTTGTAGAAATGTATATCATATCATGTATACCACAGATGTGTGCAATGATTTTTATTTTAGATATTTATTATAATCTGATTGAATTTACTATACAGCATTGCAATTAGACGAACAGTCTCTGGATCCAGACTGCATGGGTATGAATTTAGACTTTGCTACTTGCTAGCTGTGGACTTGAGCTGGTTACAAAATCTTTCTAACATCAGTTTTCTCTTATACAATATGAGCTTAATCATAATGCCTATTTTATGCGTAGCGTGCTGAGAATTAAATGTGTTAGTAGTGGTAAAGTGCTTGGAGTGGTGCCTGGCACAGAGTAACGGCTATATAGTTTCTTCTTATTATTATCATCATCAGAAGAAGAATCAAAAGTAGACCCTCAGTGACGCCCAGGAACACTGAGTGACCATGCAAAGGTACCTCCCACGACCCCTTGTGCCCATTAGTCTCTCGTAGCAACTGGGATTGTAGGTGAGTTCTTGCTCAGATTCTGAGCTCCACAAATGTGTGTTTTGAGTCCACTGAGTTTATTTGAACAATTCTTAAACTGGATGGGTCCAGGATTGGATTGAATCTGACCATTAACTGGATTGGATCAAGTTAGAAGCTTCAGATTGGTACTTTTTTGAAAACAAGTTTGTCTCCATCCAAGGAGTCTGGAACTCCACCTTATGGAACTCTAGCTAATTTTACGTGTAATAATTATGGGCCCAGAACTCGTACATTTTTAGAAAAATGAGTTAACTTTACAAGAGAAGACTTAGAATTAAGATGGTCACAATGGGAAAGTTTTAATTTAGATACAATTATTTACTTGTCAGGCAAATTAGCAAAGAAGGGATCAAAGGCCCTGCAAAAACAATGAGATGCAATTTTGACTGGTCTGCAGAGGCATCTAAGAGATGAAATGAATCAAAGCTTTCCTCTTTAAAAGTTCCTTACAGAAGGTAAGTTTAAAAATCTTAAAAGCATTTTTTTTCCACAAATATTAGTTAAAACTTTTAGCCACCTGAGTAGGAATTCTTGTTCCATTGGCTAGAAAAACAATTTTGATCCAGATAGTTTTAAATAAATTAGTGAGTTTGTGTTATTGTACTTGGTGCATGGACAAAATTTTAGAATGAAAGCTATACAATCTCTTTCTGTCTATATGTTTATGTGTGTCTGTATGATATGTATATATACATATATGTATATGTGATATTTGTTCATCTTATTATATTGTCAAATTAAATCACAAAAGAGCTCTGTTTAGTTGTCTTTAAGAAAAACAAGGCTTATATAAATGAAGTATTCTATCAAAAAAATAGGAACTAATCCAAAAGCATTTCGAGTTCATGTGATTTGGGTAATCTTTGATAAAAAAAAAAATTATTGATTTGATTACAATAGGCATGTCTTCAGAGTTTTCAACATTAAATATAATACATATGCACAAATTTTCCCACCTAAGTTTACTGGTAAAATAAGCTTATGTTATCTCTATATTAAGAAATTCATCAGTAGAATAAGAATAACTATAAAAACATAATGGTTGGTTGTTTTGTGTTTTATCAATATCAGAAATCCAAGCATAATTATTAAAAATAAGTGAGTTATATAAATGTAAGATAAACGTTTGGTGTAAGAGATGTCCTTCCTATACCAGAAGCATTTTACATTTTTATCATTGAAAATGGGTAGTTGAGGCCAAGAAAAATCTGTACAAACAATTTAATTCTCAGACCTAGCTCCCCCACCAAGAAAAAAAAAGTCAACAGGATACAGGTAACAGTTTTCCTGGTTTATTACAAAGAAAGTAAAGACATTTGGGACTATTAGTAAACAAGCTCTGGGCTGCATTAAGAAATTCACACTGTGAGAAACCACATGCTTCTAGAAATTATAATTCATACATTTTGCCCATCTATGGATTGCTAATGTGACAGACAGTTGACACTTGGTTGCCTACTGGTGTTCAGTGAAAATTAGGATCACTAAGGGTAAAAATTATAATTAATATATGTAACTAAAATCACTAGAAATAAAAAGAAAAGAACTCTGTGCAAATATACAAGGAAAGTAAAATGTGCTTTTGTGAGGAATAGTGATATACTATGAGAGTGTTTTATTATTTTTAAGGTAAGAAGCCTAATTTTTGTTTTAAAGTAGAATGATTCATTGTTCCCAAATGAGAAAGGGAAAGTATAAGACAAAATCTAAATGGATGAGAGAGCTGTGGAAGGTTTATGGATGATGAATCTTATGAAAGGAATTTTATGTGTGATCAAGCTGGCTAAGAGTAGAAGGAAATTATAAAATTTTATAAAAGATGACTATCAGTATCAAAAATGTACTGACATAACAGCAGAAGTTTGTCCTCTCTATTATAACAGCAGGGTTTTTTTTTGAGCATTGGTCTTCCCTTAATAGAAAATTTTGAATTTATTTTTTTAACTTCTGAGTAATTTCACTAGGAAATAAAAATTCACTGTTTTACCTAAATAATTTTCTATGATTAACGATGTCTTCATTAGGTTTTGATCATGTGAAAAAAACTGAATTCTCTTTTTTTTAAAGGAGTTAAGGTTTTTCTACAACCAGTTTACATTCTGTATTTACCTTTAAAGCCTTTTAATTATTACTTTGGTTAAATGAATGACTGTTCACTGTGACCTAAGATTTTACTTTGATCAAATATTTTAAGTCTTTTGTGTTTTTTTTGTGAATTTCTCCAAACCAAACTCAAGTGTTTGTCTTCACCTAGAATTAACTTCAGAATTTTCCATATAGATGCATAGGATACCACAAAAAGATAACTCTCCTTATGAAAACAGAGATATTGAGATAATGTGGCTTATTTGGTATATTAAATTACATGGAAAGCATTGTCAAATAATAAGTAATAGTAAATCTTCTTTGAGTTACATTTGTATGGATGTGATATTAATATGTATTTTAGAAATTATATGAAATTCACAGAAATCGAATAGTCCTGGTATAATGCTGTCAGTCATAACTCTGGTAGTTACCATAAAATGTTCTATGCAACAGAAATAGACAAATTTCCTTGTCAATTTGTGGAATTGTAATGAACTTTCACCAGATCTTTAATCATGGCCATTTCAAGTCTTGCGATTCACAGATGGTTCAACTGTTTACTTTGGTACCATCCTGAGCAATGATAAACCTAAAGAGTTTCATCTTCAGGGAGATTCATGGAAAGGATTCTGACAAATACAGGTTTCTGACAACTTGAGATCATGCCACTGGACTCGGTAAGAATTTCCAGAACTCTAACGAAGAAACTGACTGGTTTTAAAAACTATTAAGTGAGCGTCAAGCAGAATAAAACTTAATTAAATGGCAAGAAAACTATTTGACAGATTTTCATGCTAAGTCACCCAGTACTGACATTGTTAAGATATGTAATTTGAACAAACTTCGTAGGATTTATCCAAGTCAAATTGCCTGTATAATCTACTTAATAAACTGTGCGATTCACCTGGAAAAACAAAATTGGTATCTGAATTGGAAAAACAAAATTAGTTTTTAAAAAGATGTAAACTCAATATTCAGCTTGGACTCACAGAGGGCCAAGACAACCGTCTGATTCTTCTGTGTTCTTGAAGCTTCCGTTATTAAAAACTCTGCACTCTACAACTCATCATGGAATGAGAAAAATAATCCAAATTATGGAAAAAAATACCGGTGGGTGACTGTTGTAGAATTGCTAAAATTGTTTACAACTAATGTTTGTTTTGTCAAATTATAGTCCTGGGAAGACAATCAAAACTTCAGGTGGTGTGTTTTCACCACTTGATGAACCATGTGAATGTTTAGAGATGGACTTCATTCAGTTGCCACCCTAAATGGGGTATCACTATGTTCTTATAATAGCTTGCATGTTTTCAGGTTGGATAAAAGCTTTCTTATGTATTAAAACTGATGCTATGATAGTAACTAAAAAGTTATAAGAAAATGTGTTTCCAACAACCAAGAAACCCATTTTACTGGAAAATTATATGGCAGTTAAATGAAGTGTTACAAATACAGTGGCACTATCATTGTCCCTATTGCTATCTGTCTTCTAGAAAGGCAATCAGATTTACTTCCACTGGAAAACATAAATTGACCATTTATAACATAAATACTGAAAGACTTACGCTTCTAGTTGTAAAACTCCCCATATATCTCTCACTATTTTAAACTCTGACATGACTGACTAATAGAAGACATTAATGCATTATGCTAAAGTGTATTTTCACCAGGTACAGAAAACTTTCTCTGATCTATCAGCTGATGACAACCAGATCCTTCATGACCTGTAACCTAGAGACTGGGTCTTTTGAAAATGACACCAGAGAAAGACTGCCCTTAAACTCCCTTGGCAGAGACCATGCCAAATTCTTCCCACCCCCACACTGTGGTAAAACTTCAGGGACTTGTACCTTGGGTCTAAATACTACAACTTAAAAAGGTCATTAAGACTCCTGTAACTGTATACCTGTTATAGACCTTAATGTAAATTTGGCCAGAGAACTTTTTTCCCAGAAGCAGACAGCCTTCTAGAGATGGACAACTTTCCCAAGATTGCAGATCAAGACTTCTCTACCATCATGAAAGCCTTATTTTTCCTCCTTATTTCCTCCTGTCCTAATCCCTTCTCTATGCTTACAGAAAAATCCATGAGACCATAACTTGTGGATAGCTTTAGTAAAAGCTTAAGCTGTAGCAAGAAACCAGAGCAATTTTTGGGTTTGTGGACTAATGCTCAAAAATCAGGAAGCAATTTCACTAATGCCAGTGCCTCGCAGTGTTCCCCAAAGGAAGAGTGGAAAGCTGTCCTTGTTATTCTAGACATCACTGCTACTTGCTTTCCTACACCTGACGGAAACAATACCCAGACCTTTCTAATTAATAACCTAATTGCTACGAAATATAGAAAACGTGTCTTAATGATGCCTGCAAAATGTAGGGTTAGAATAACAAAACCATGAAGAAAGCATAAAGAGTCATTTAACTAGTTGACATTGTGAATTGTAAATTCCATACCAAGACCAAAGAAGTCCATTACGATAGAAACAGAAAGTAGGGTCAGTTCCCAATGGTTTGGTCAGCTTCTCAATACTCAGAAGCTGACCAAAAGAGAGGAATTGTTAAATTACTTTAAATTTGGCCTAAAGTTGCTTTCATATGTAAAATTATGTAACTTAGTAAGTAAACACATTGCAACATAACTTGAGAGCATATTACTGTTACAAGTAAACTAGGCTCAACCAAATATAACAGTCAAGCTTTCAGCCAATTACAAGCTGCAAAATGCCCAGATATGTTCAAATAAGGCAAATGTCAAGCTATAACCAGTGAGAATATTTCCGTATGTCACTTCTTTTTCCTTTCAATAAATACTGCCTCATCATGTTGCTGAGTGAAACATTCTGAATTTTTATGGATTCAGAGTGATGCCCAATTCATGAATTATCTTTTTGCTTGAATAAACTCTGCTAAATTTAATTTTTCTAAATTTTTAAAAAGTATATGGAACTACTGAAACTCTCATATACTGCTAGTGGGATAGTAAGTGAAAATCAGTTTGACAGCTTCTTATCAACATGCAGTTACCATGTAACCCACAACTTTTACCCTCATGTATTCACTTAAGGAAATTAAAAATATGTGTCTCAAAAAACTTGCACACGAATATTCACAACAGGTTTATTCAGAATAATGACAAGCTGCAAACAATCCAAATACACATCAACAGGTGAAGGAATAAACAATATGTGTTATATTTACACAGTAGAATATTACCTAGTGACACAGAGGAGCAAGTACTGACAGAAGCAACAACACAGCGGTGTCTCAGAAACATTGTGCTGAACAAAATTCAGACAAAAAGACCACTTACTGTATGATTCCATGTATATAAACATCTAGAATAGGCAATACTAGTCTTTAGTGGCAAAAAGCAGATCATCAATTTTCTGGGGCAGGAACTGGGCTTCCAGACTGCAAACAGGCACAAGGAATCTCTTTGGGACCATGGAGATAGTCTTTATTATGGTGATAGTTAACACATGTGCCCAGATTTGTCCACAGAAGCATTTTATGGTATGTGAAGTACACTATAAGAAAATTTCTGTAATCCTAGCAATTTCGGAGGCTGAGGTGGTGGATCACCTGAGATCAGGGGTTCAAGACCAGCCTGGCCAACATGGTGAAACCCCATCTCTCCTAAAAATACAAAAATTAGCCAGGCATGGTGGCACATGCCTGTAATCCCAGCTACTCGGGAGGCTAAGGCAGGAGAATCATTGAAACCAGGAGGCGGAGGTTGCAGTGAGCTGAGATCGTGCCACTGCACTCCAGCCCAGGCAACAGAGTGAGACTCTGTCTCAAAAAAAAAAAAAAAAAAAGTGATGTTAAGTAAAATTCCTAATTTTTCAATATCAGAAATTAGTCTAATTCATATATAATTTGTTATTTATTAATACTTTTTAAATGCTTCTACATTTTTTAGTTTGATAGAACTATTTTATGTCAAGTGAAAAATTAATGAATTATATCACTTATTTTCTAGTTGATGTTTTTAAATAATAATTATTACATTAAGGAAAAAATAAGCAACACATTTAAAGTTGGCATTCTAAATAGATCTCAAATTTAAAAAAAACACTAAATACAATAAATCTTCAATTCTCATCAAACCTATAAAGTTCATAAGGACTGCAATGTAAAGTCACAGCTGGTGTTTGTTTGCACACTTATATTTGATATTTAGAGATAGACCAAGATAACTGAGGTATTATTTTAATATATGAATACTATTTTTGTCATGGGACAGAAAAACACTTTAAAAGTTCAAAAAACATTTTCAACTACAAGGCAGTATTTGTGCTGTTTTATCTATCTTTGTGCTGAGAATGGTTTCTCACAGTTGATTGAATCTATTGTTTTAGAAAAAGCAAATTATCCAACCAGGCGTGGTGGCTCACGCCTGTAATCCCTGCAATTTGGGAGGCCAAGGCAGGTGGATCACATGAGGTTAGGTGTTCAAGCCCAGTGCCAAAATGGTGAAACCCCATCTCTACTGAAAATACAAAAACGTAACTGGGCGTGGTGACACATACCTGTAGTCCAAGCTACTCGGGAGGCTGAGGCAGGAGAATGGCTTGAGCCGGGGAGGCAGAGCTTGTAGTGAACTGAGATTGTGCCACTGAACTCCAGCCTGGGTGACAGAGTGAGGCTGCATTTCACAAAAAAGAAGAAGGAAGGAAGGAAGGAAGGGGAGAGAGAGAGAAAGAGAGAGAAAGAAAGAGAGAAAGAGAGAAAGAGAGAAAGAAAGAAGGAAAGAAAGAAAAAAAGAAAGAAAGAAAGAAAGAAAGAAAGAAAGAAAGAAAGAAAGAAAGAAAGAAAGAAAGAAAGAAAGAAAGAAAGAAAAGAGGGAGGGAGAGAGGGAGGGAGGAAGGAAGGAAGGAAGGAGAAAGAGAAAGAAAGACAGGAAGGAAGGAAAGAGAAAGCAAATTATCAAAGTTAAAAGAAAAAGCATGTAAAGTCAGTGAAGAGAAAGGCATGGCTACAGGTCACCAAGAGCTTAGGGAGAGACAAGTTTATAGTTGGGGTTTGGGTGAAGACTGTTAACATTCCTTGATTATAAAAATGGAGGGAGGAAAAATTCAATTGGCACTGGAAGAAATGGAACAGAGGAGACAACTCACACTTAACTGTGCATATTGCACTCTCAGTAGCTATAGCAATAAGGTATTCTTCCAATGGTAAAAGTAATTCAAATAATATAGTCATTTGAGTTAAAGCCAGGGATCACTTGTTTATGAAGCTTCATTTGGGAAAGGAAAGGAGGTTAAAAGAAATTAAGGAAAGCTTTATGCTTTCAAAGAGCGTGAAACAATGAAGGGAAATAATATCATTATAAATAATAAATTATAAAATAACTATAAAAAATAAATTAATTTGTGCAAATATACTCAAGATAGCTTATGATTATGGTTGGCCTGTTGCTTCTCCTGCTGATTTTGATTGAGTCAATGAATATAATAAATTATGTAATTATATATTCATTATAGTGTGTTGATTAGTGGCTACCCAAAAGATGTGTCCATCCAGAACCACAGCATTTGAGCTTATTTGAAATAATGATCTTTGCAGATATAATTAAGGTAAGGTTCTTCAGATGAGATTGTCCTGGATAAGTGTTGGCAGCAAATCCAATGACAATTGTAGTTATAAGATACAGAAAAAGGAGAAAATACAGGAAGACACAGAGAAGAAGACCATGTAACAATGGTGGCAGAAATTGGGGTGATGCAACTGTAAGCCCTGGAACACTAGGGATTGTTGGCAGCCACCAGAAGCTAGGAGAGAGACACGGAGCAGATTCCTCCTCAGCCGCCAGAGGAAACCCACTCTCCTGACACCTTTGATTGACTTCCGGCCTCCAGAACTATGATAGAATAAATTTCTATTTTAAGCCACCAAGTTTGTGGTAATTTAATATTGCAATCCTAGGAAACTCATGTATTCATTTTATCATTCCTCTTCTACTCATCTGTACCACTTTATTGATGGACTCATGAGATGTGAAAATTTGTGTGTTCCATCTCCTGATGCCATGTATACACTGGCCTTTACTGTCAGCAGAGAGAGCTAGATTCCTCAAGTGTTAGAATAAGAGACAGTCAGTAGATAGATTTAGTGATCTCTCCACTCTGGTCCATTTTAAAAACAGAGGACAATTTTAACAAGGGCATCAGCTCAGAGAATTGGCAATCATCTATAATAGCAACAATAACCACACAGCTAATCATTAAAGCCATCTCAAATTGCAGACAATATACCAGAGCAGATAAATGCAAAATCAGGAACTTATATTTAAATCCTCCTTCTACTACTTACAGCTGAAGGATTTAGAGAAAATTTCCTAATGTTCGAGTGTCTCAATTTTCTTCTCCGTAAACTATGGATGATAAGAACATCTACCTTATAGTGTTGTAAAAAATACAAAAGATTGATGTAAATTTATGTAAAGCATTTGGTCAGAGGCTGAAGTTAAGAAGCACTTGATAAATATTTTTTTGCTGGTTTTTGGAAGTTGCAGAGGGAGTGGTGGTTTTACTTTTATTGTATTGCTAATAGTCTGGTCAATGTCTTCTAAATAACAATGTCATGGAGTTTTCCAAGCCCATTTGAGCCTTTATGTAAAATTGCAGTATTTACCAAATATACTCCACTTTTTGAACTTTTTCCGATTAAGAGTTAATGAGTCTGTGATTCCAGGAGCTGGATTAAAGGTGTTAGTCAAAGACAGCAGCACAGACCTACTTTGTGAAACCTGCAGGGTTGATAACAGTCACTCCGACATCATTTCTATGAAAATATTCAGTGTTCTAAATATTCACTGACTCAGTGACTCCTTTGACTATATCTTTTTTGTTGCCAGGCTAGAGTGCAGTGGCACCATCTCAGCTCACTGCAACCTCTGCCTCCCGGGTTCTTGACTATACTTTTAAAAGTAGCTTTAGAGGAGAAGGCAAACAGAGACACACACAAAAAAACACAGAAGAATGCAATGTGATGATGGACTTACTAGCTTTCAGCTTTTAGAACTAAAAGAACTAAAACCACCTACTAATGAAATTGTAACCTATACTCTATGCAAATCAATAAAAATAAGGAGGAAAATATGTTTTCCTTCCCACTACTTCTAAAGGTATATATGGGGAAAGCTTATCTGAATTATTTTAAATGAATATATCTATAATAGAAAAAAATAAATGGATATACAAAAGAAGAACATACAACTGATAAAATGATGAACTTAGAGACAGAAGAAAATTACCAGTTCTCTTCATTGATAAATGCAGAAAATTTCATATATAATTGATAATCTATTTTAAAAGGCTTTTTCATGCTAACAAAATACAACAAGGATGATGTGAAGTCTCTAATTTGATATGCAGTATATTATAATTTTAAAAGCAATGCTATTATTAAAAAATTCATTTGCTGTAATAGTCAAATACATTTTTAAAGGAAAAACAAATATGCACTGAAATATTTCCACTGGGACTTACTCTTCTAATGGAAATGCTAAATACAATAACCAGAAATGTTTGCTAATTAAAAGTCATTTTTTAAGCTTTCAATTTCGTTGTTTTTTTCTAGTTAAAACAGTGGGAAGAGGAAAGCAATCAAACAATATTTTTAAAAGGAGAAACTTTTTAAAAAGATGCCATATTTAAGAAATGCTACTGCTGACTTCATATTCAATTCTTTTTTAATTTTTGTTTTCAAAGGGAAATTGGATCACATTAGCATAAGTATTAATATATAAAATTAAAAATAAAATGTTAAGGTACTAGCCTGGCTTTTTCTTGTTTAATTAAAGCAGGTGTAAGTCACACTACACATCTTTCTGGACAGATTCAGTGTGGGGCTAAGAAATGGCCCTAGAGTTTATATTAGTTTTTAAAAGATCTCCAAATTTCACTAGCTCCCAGTACTTCATCTTTTTGTTTCTTTTTTTAAAAAAATTATACCTTAGAATTTGGTTTCTTCTTAATGAGGAACATTCTGAGTGTGGTTCTCATACTGATTTTGTTACCAGCTTGCTTGAAGTCATTCCTTATATTAAATCAAACAAAACTGTGCCTGAGAAAGCCTCTATACTTCCATCTGTGAATCCTTGCACATGAACTGTAACCTAACTTGGTAAACTGAACACCTACTTTAGGAGTATGCTTCTGCAATAATAGCTGAGTCTCAGCCAATTCCAGTAGCCATACTTCAACTACTCACAGGCAGTCAACTGTTCAAACCAGATTCAAAGAAGGGAAATGTCAAGCTGTATCCAGACCAGCCATTTGTGTATCTCACTTCCATTTTTCTGTAATCACTTTCCTTTTTCTGTCCTTAAATTTGCTGCAACCATGAAGCATCCCTGGAGTCTCTCTTAATCTGTTGTTATTCTAGGGGCTGCCCAATTTGTAAACAGTTGTGTTTTGTTTGTTTCCTTTCTTAAACTCTCTTTATTTTATTTAACATTTTTCTTTTAATATTTACAAAAAACACAGCAAAACTGGGGGTCATGTAAATTATTTGTAAATTGGAGATGATGACTACTCTGTCCACTTTAGATACATATTGTAGGATAAATTAGGAAAAAAATGTGTATGGCAGTACTTTGTATGCTGATATGTAAAAAACAAACATGAGGTAATAGTAAGGCTAGTCTTCTTAGAATGAATAAGTGCATTTTTAAGTCAGGGTTTTATCAGGAAAATGAAAACCATCCTAAGTATTTTAAGAGAATGATTTAAAAACAAATATAAGAGGATTGAAGCTTGTTGAAGGCTAGAGGATCAAAGGTCAAGAAAGCTTCCAATGGTCTTCAAGAGGCCAAAGAGTTTTGGGAATCAGAGGAAGCTAATGTTTGATCTCAAAGGCCTGCAGGAGTAGAACCAGTTGTTCTGCAGGAGGACACCTGGAATCCCCTAACCAACCCTCTGTTTTGCTCTAAGCTCATCAACCAGCCTGCATCTGCCTTGGGAGCAATGATGGCTTCTGCGTCTCGTCTGACCAATCACCAGAAAGAAACTCTCATTGACAGAATCTAACCCTGAACCTAGCTGCCAAGGATTTGGGGAATTGTAGTTTTGAGATTTTCAGAACTGTGTCCCCCTCCAAGAGAGGGATGTGAATAGATTGGGAAAAATCGTACTGTATTAATAGTGAACAATATGTCATACTGTGTTAGTCCATTCTTGCACAGCTATGAATAATTACCTGAGACTGGGTAATTAATGAAAAAAAAAAGGTTTAATTGACTCACGGTTCCATAGGCTGTACAGGAAGCATGGATAGGAGGCCTCAGGAAACACACAACCATTGCAGAAGGAGAAGGAGAAACAAACACCTTTTACCACGGCAGAGCAGGAGAGAAAGAGAATGAGGGAAGTGCCACACACTTTCAAACAACCAGATCTCATGAGAACTCATTCACTATCACAAGAACAGAAAGGGGGAAGTCTTCCCTCAAGGTTCAATCACTTCCTACCAGGCTCTTTCCCCAACACGTGGGGATTAAAATTTGACATGAGATTTGGGTGGGGACACAAAGCCTAACAATATCATTTCACCTCAGCCCCTCCCAGATCTCATATTCTCACATTACAAAATTAATCATGCCTTCCCAACAGCTCCCCTAAGTCTTAACTCATTTTAGCATTAACTCAAACATCCAAGTCTGTAATTTTATCTGAGACAAGGCAAGCCCCTTCTGCCTATGGGCAGGTAAAATCAAAAGCAAGTTAGCTACTTTCAAGACACAATGGGAGTATAGGCATTGAATAAATGATCCTATTTCAAATAGGAGAAATTGGCCCAAACAAAGGGTCTACAGGCCTCATGCAAGTCCAAAATCCTGTGAGGAAGTCATTAAATCTTAAAGCTCCTAAATAATCTCCTTTGATTCCATGTCTCACATCCAGGTCATGCTGATGCAAGAGGTGGCT
This sequence comes from Mandrillus leucophaeus, assembly GCF_000951045.1. NCBI lineage: Eukaryota > Metazoa > Chordata > Mammalia > Primates > Cercopithecidae > Mandrillus > Mandrillus leucophaeus. The sequence goes on along the minus strand of NW_012109808.1, from coordinate 6,126,640 downwards.
TCCATGACATTGGGCAGCTTTGCCCCTGTGACTTTGCAGGGTCCAGCGCCATGCCCAGTTGCTTTCACTGGCTGTCATTGAGTGTCTGCATTTTGGGGTCTAGAGGATGGTGACCCTCTTCCCATAGCTCCATTAGGCAGTTCTCCAATGGGGACTCTGTATGGGTGCCCCAGCTCCACATTTACCCTTCACATTGTCCTTGGTTTTTCATGAGGATTCCACCCCTGTAGCAGACTTCTGCCTGGACATCCAGGTATTGCCATGCATCCTCTGAAATCTTGATGGAGGTTCTCAAACTTCCACTCTTGCCTTCTGTGACCCACAGGCCCAATACCACATGGAAGCCACCAAGGCTTGAGGCTTTCATCCTCTGAAGCAATGGCCTGGGCTGTACCTTGACCTCTTTTAGCCGCAATGAAACTGGAATGGCTGGGACATAGGGTGCCACGTCCCAAGGTTGCACAGAGCAGTTGTGCCCTGGGCCTGGACCATGAAACCATTTTTCCCTCCTAGGGATCCAGACCTGTGATAGGTAGGCTTCTGCAAAGGTCTCTGACATTCCCTGGAGACATTTTTCCCATTGTTTTGGCTACTATCATTTGACTCTAATGCAAATTTCTGCAGTCAGCTTGAATTTCTCCCCAGAAAATTGATATTTTTTTCTACACATAGTCAGGCTGTGAATTTTTCAAACTTTTATGCTCTGCTTCCCTTTTAAGCATACGTTCCAATTCCCAACCATCTCTTTGTGGGCACATATGACTGTATGCTGTTAAGAGCAACCAGTCCCACATTTTGAATGCTTTGCTTCTTAGAATTTTTTTTTTTTTTTTGCCAGATACCCTAAATATCATCTCTCTCAAGTTCAAAGTTCCACAGATCCCTAGGGCAGGGGCACAATGCTGCCAGTCTCTTTGCTAAAGCATAGCAAAAGTGACATTTACTCCAGTTTCCAATAAATTCCTCATCTCCATCTGAGACCACCTCAGCCTGGACTTCATTTTCCATATCACTAGCAACATTTTGGTCAAAACAATTCAACAAGTCTCTGGGAAGTCCAAACTTTCCCACATCTTTTGGTCTTCTTCTGAGCCCTCCAAACTGTTGCAATTTCTGCCTGTTACCCAGTTCCAAAGTCACTTCCACATTTTCAGGTACCTTTATGGTAGTACCCACTGTCCTGGCACTAATTTTCTGTATTAGTTTGTTATGACAGTGCTATAAAGAGCTAAGACTGGGTAATTTATGAAAAAAAAAAAATTAATTGACTCACAGTTCCATAGACTGTACAGAAAGCATGGCTAGCAGACCTCAGGAAACTTACAATCATGATGGAAGTTGAAGGAGAAGCAGGAGAGAGAGAGCAAGGGGAGGATTTCCACACACTTATCAAACAACTAGATCTCGTGGGCACTTATTCACTATCACAAGAACAAAGGAGAAGTCCAGCCCCATGATTCAATCATCTCTCACCAGGCTCCTCCTCTAACATGTGGGGATTACAACTGGACATAAGATTTTGGTGGGCACACAGAGCCAAACCATATCACATACAAATATTAAACTAAATTATAAATTAATGGTGTTTTTCGAAAGCACACATCAGAAGACAAAGGGTTCATGGGGACTTTGCGTTCCAAAATCACACTGAATGAAGAAATAAGGGACTATGTAAACTTTGCATGAGAATGGATCTATCTTCTGAGAATTTGTGTGTCTAATACATTCTGTTGTTTTGCCTTGTATTCGGGAGTGATTGAGCTCATAGATAAATACTTCTGAAAACAATGTGCCTTAGCAGAAGGTTGCAGCAAACTGTGAATGGAGACAGAAGAGCTTGCTGAAAGAGCTAATGCATTTTTACAAACTTCTAGGAAATCAGGCAGGTTCTTGGGTATAAATTCGTGGTGATAAGTAGGTCACAATTTGAAATCTGAGCCCATAGCTTCTGACTGATGCTAGTCATAAGTCCGTGATCTTATGAGGACTTTTCGTTCACTTTGATTAAGAAAACAAACAAACAAACAAACTATTAGCGAATACGGGCTGCAAATTTAGACTACCTCAGACAGTACAGCATATGTTAAGAGCAGAGACTCTAGAGCCAAAACACCTTAATTTAAAATCTAGTTAAAAAAAAAAATAACATGACATGAGTCAAATTTCTTAGCATTTATATGTCTTAATTTTCCCTCCATTAAATGGAATAAAAACATCACCTACTTCATAAGACTGTTGTGAGAACTAAACAGCCTAATACACCTTATGTGCTTAGAACAAGATTTTAGCTAATTGTTGAATATATTGTCTTTTTGTACTTAATATATTTAAAAGAACATTCTAGGGGCTATATTTATTATTTGTTGGACTGTTATCACCATAATACAGCATGATAAAATGTAATCCAGGTTGAATTTGCCTCATAAATATCCTATATTAGGCACTATGCTATGTTTTTACACATTATCTCATTTTTTTAAATGCTCCTCCACACCCATTTATCTCCTTAGCCCATTTTTACATGAGCATTGTGGTTAAGGAACACATATGCTAGAGCCAGAATGCCATTTTTGATCCCAGCCTCATCACTTGGTGGCTATGAGACTCTATATAATTTTTTTAGCATCTCTATTTTCATTTCTTCAATTATAAAATAGAGATAATATTGCACCACTTTCTTTGTATTAAAGGTTAAATATAAAACACTTAAAAGAAGAATTGAACATCGTTGTTACTCAGAGAGTGTTCACTACTGCTATTATTGTTGTCTTCTAAGTGATTCAAATGATCTTCCAAACCTAGAGGTTCCTTTATAATTTCCAGCAATCAAAAGCAGTTGGCTCATATTTTATGCAGTTCCTTATTGACCAATGCATGTTTGTATCCAAGAACATGCCTGCTGTCCTAGAATTTTGCAAATACTCCTTATGAAAATTGTGTCAAACACAAACAAAAATAAATACATACATGTAAATACAGACACACATACATATATATATTTATGGTTTATAGTAGCCTGCATATTTTAGTAAAACTTGCAATGTACATTTATAGTGTTTATAACTTTGATACTACTTTTGCTGAATACAATTGAGAATATGAAGTCTTCAGCTTGTTTTTGCTTCCCTTTGCTTAAACCTCTGTCTACATGAATGTTCTTCCCACATCATTAAATACACACACAGAAAAAATATAAAATGTAATATACCTAGATATGATTTAAATATTTTTCTATATTGTAAAGAATGATATTTCTAGTCTGTAAGCAATATTTAAATGAGTTTTGAGAATTCTACGTATAATTTCTTGGATTCCTTTCTTTATGGATGACTGTAACCAATCGCCTTGCTCAGGCTTTAAACTCTATTTTTTCTGCTTCAGCTGATTAATTAAGCATTAAGGTGTTGATAGCCAGGAATACCCAACATAAGAGAGGTTTTCTTTCAATCTATCTCTTGAAGAGAATCACTGGATCCAATTCAATAATAACAATTTTAAAAACCTACCAGTTATACTAATTAATATGGCTTTTGTAATGAAGATTCTAAGTCTTAGAGTGATGCATTAACTTAAAAGAAGTAATATTTTCTCCTCACCATATGTATTGTGTTCTGAGTCTGTAAAATGGTTACACAGTCTAATTTGATTTATAACATTTTTGGTTAAAGGAAATGAAAGAAAAAAATATAAATCATCTCCTCATCTTAGAGTCTTTGATAAGCATTTTTTCTTCCTTGTTTATAGTCTGAGTGCTCCAGTGGTATTTAAATACGTCTGAATCACTTGAATCACTATTTTACTAATTCATGTACTGGGCAACAAGGCTTCCATAATTTGTATAAATTTGTTAATACATATAGGAAATACATTTTAGTAACAAAAATTCACCCTGAATGTAAAACAGTATTAAATATACAGTATTATAAATTAAGTAAAATCAACTGTTACCCCAGAATATCATGAATCTTTCATTTATCAATAGTCAATAGATATTCTTGATCAATGCCTTCAACTCTTGTACTTGTAAAATCAACCCCCTTTGTCGTAACAAATTTACTAGCAGACTCTTGGCAGAGGATTCTTATGAACCCCAGCTCATGAAAAATTGACTCAAGTCTTGTGCCCTTGTGATGTTTGAAGTAGAACTTACGATGTTCCTTCCATCTATCTTGATCTTCTCTTTCCTAGTTAAGATTCTGGGCTTTCTACTAGCTATTCATATATATATAATTCTTCCCTTCTTCCCTCTCTCTTCTCCTCCTGGTCATATTTGTGTGGATATACTCTTATGTGAGTACACACACACACACACACACACACACACACACACTACTTTATCCTTCCCAACATTTTTACTACAGTCATACATTTCTCTGTTTGATGTGCATTCTCCTGACTGGGCTGTTAACAATATGATGATCGACAACAAGGACTGTGTCTGTCATTAACTTTTGAAACCAACTTAGGGCCTATCATTCACATAATCAAGAAACATTTACATAAGAGAGTTCCCAGCTAGGAATGAATATTAAAAATGAATACTGGCTGGGCACGGTGGCCCATGCCTATAATCCCAGCACTTTGGGAGGCCAAGGCGGGTGGATTACCTGAGGTCAGGAGTTTGAGACCAGCCTGGCCAACATGGTAAAACCCTGTCTCTACTAAAAATATAAAATTCGCTGGGTGTGGTGGTGCATGCCTGTGATCCCAGCTACTAGGGAGGCTGAGGCAGGAGAATCACCTGAACCTGGGAGGTGGAGGTTGCAGTGAACCGAGGTCGCGCCACTGCACTCCAGCCTAGGCAGCAAGAGAGAAACTCCGTCTCAAAAAAAAAAAAAAAAATGAATACAACTTTTATAGTCCCAATCCTCATGAAACTTAGAATCTAATAGTGGAAATAGATACTTATTACATATATCACATATGTATGTTTGATTTTTAACAAAAATGGATAGATAATATAGATATAGATATACATAATATATACTATCTTAGCTCAGATTGCCATAACAAAATATAATTACGTCTCACAGTTCTTGTGGCTGGGAAATTCAAGTTAATGTACAGGTAAATTAGGTTCCTGATGTGGGCTCCCTTTCTGGCTTGCAGATGGCTGCCTTCTTGCTGTGTACTACACTGTGGAGAAAAAGAAAAAAAAAAAAAAGCTCCCAGGTACCTCTTATTATAGAGGCACTAATCCCATCATGATAGCCTCACCCTCATGATCTCATTTAAACTTAATAAATTGCAAAGGTCCTATCTCCTAATCCCATCACATTGGGGGTTATGGCTTCAACATATAAATTTGAGTGGGGGCTGAATTCAGTTTAGAGCAGATATAAGGGGACATTTAGACTGAGTTGTAAAAAGCCCTCATTGATGATCATTATAAGTAGTTAGCAACCTTAAGCAAGGAAGCACCGTAATTTAACTTGGTGTAATTTACTTATCTAAAAGATTACCCTGGCGGGGAATTGTTCAAGGGCATACATTTGGAAATGGAAATGAGTTAGGGAACACTGACATTGGTTCAGGTGGATGAAACTCAGATTGTAACCTTGGTGACACAGAACAGTAGATAGATTTAGTCAGATCACAGAAAAAGCATTAGCATCCCCCGATGATGAGTTGGATGTGAAGATTACGGTACAGAAATTTGCAAATGCTCATTATGAAAAGCATGTAGAACACAAACAAAAATAAATGCATATGCGTGAATACAGACACACACGCACGCGCGCACACACACACACACACACACACACACATGTTTTCTAGTAGCCTGCATTTAACTCAGAGTTAAATCCCAGCTTTCTGTGGCCAATATCTTGATAGATAAAAGTGGTGTTATTGAGATGATGACATAAAGAAGAAAAGAGGTTTTAGGGGACATGCTTGGGAGTTCAGTTCTGGATGTGTGACATTTATGGTGTCACTGAGAAATGCAAGTAGAGGAATCAAGGCAGCAGTTGGTGATATAAAATTGACCTCAGAGGAAAGGTCTAGGCTGAGTTATAAATGTTGGGTCCATGGCTGGACAATGTGGCTTATGCCTATAATCCCAGCACTTTGGAAGCTGAGACAGAAGGACTGCTTGAGGCCAGGAGTTTGAGACCAACCTGGGCAACATAGTGAGACTCTGTCTCTACAAAATAAAAATGAATAAAATAATATCTGGTCACAGTGGTCACATTTATCATCTTAGCTAGCCATGAGGGTAAGATTAGAGGATCTCTTGAGGCCAGAGTTTGATTCCGCAGTGAGCTATGTTCACATTACTGCACTTCAGCCTAGGTGACAGCAACACCCTGTCTCTAAATAAAAAAAAAAGAGGATCATTAAATGAAGACATGATTTGAAGCTATGGGAATGGATAAGTTGTTCTAGGGAGGTATGAAGATAAAGGAAGGGAGTCCAGGCCTGAAACAAGAGAAACTCCAAAACTGAAAGCTAAGGAGGAGGAAATTGGGGCGAAGTGAGACTGTGAAAAAAATGAGCAAATGAGAGTCTCAAGAGAAAGTTACAGAAGAAGATGTCACAGAGGTCAAACCAAGAGGTTGTTTAGGAAGAAGGGAGTGGCCAGTTTGAATGTATCTAAACATTAAGAGTGATAAAGACCAGAAAATATCCATTTCACAACTTGAATTCAGCAGTGGTCTTAAGAAGATGAGTTTCAGTGCAGTGAGGGCCAGACTTCAGGCTAGAGTGGAGTGGGAGTAAAAGGGAGGTGAGGAAGCACAGGTAGAGCATGATGTATTAATTTCAGACATTTGGGTTAAAAAGGAAGTAGAGAAAAAACTAAAAAACAATTTCTCCAGAGGCAAGTGGAGTCAAAGGAGTGCTATTTCAGAGTGAAAGATTCTGCATCATTTGTGGTTTGATAATAATGATACAAGAGTGAAGAAGAGATAATTGACACAGGATAGAAAAGGAATGTTGCCAGAACAGAGTTTTTGAGAATCTTATTTAGGGTACACATGAACAGATTCTATTGGCCTAGAAAGAAAGATATTGGCCTAGAAAGAAAGATACTGGCCTAGAATGAAAGATAATTTTTTCATTTTAACACAAGGGTGTTGAAATGGGTGTTGATTTTATAGTGGGGAGTTAAGACAACTCCCATTTAATGGTGCCTGTTTCCTCAAGACAGGCTCATCAGATGAGCTCAAGCAGTGGAGGCAGGATGGGGAATTTGATGATCAATGAGAAGGTGTGAATAATCACTGGAGAAAGAATCCAGACAGACTGACAGGCTGCAGTGTGTTCAAATGCAGCTGGTGACACCAGTAACCCAGGACTTTTCTTTAATAGCACTCAGCTGAGTTCAGGCTGAAAGAAAATGCATGTATCAGTTTTTCCAAAGTCTAGGGTATAAGCTAAGAGACAACTGAGTTAAAATATTTGTAAGTTATTAAAATAATGAGTTGCAGAGACTGAGCTAGATTTGAAAAAAAATAAGGTAAGAGGACAAATTTGGATAGAGTGAACGTAGTGAGTCAATGGTTTTGATGCTTTCTCTCCTGACTAATTAATTGGCCTTGAAGTCTCAGATCAAATGTTTCATTTCCAAATTTAATTAAATATCTCATGAAGTCGTTGGGGGTGCTATGTGTTGGACACAGAGATGTGCTGCCCAGATCATCTAAAGAAGGACTTGATATCCAACTGTAGAGAATGTGGTCATCAGATGGCTTCCGTTTGTTAGCAATTTCATGGTCTACTCAGCTGTAGACAGCTGCTTTGTCCAAAGTCATGTCCGTTCTAGGTCTGCCTGAATACAAGACAGAGAGAAATGAGGGTACAGAAGTCTGCCATTCGAGCTCAGTGGGGGTCGTCCTGTTGGACACTCACTCCAGAGCTCCTTGCCCACGTGGCTTTCTGAAATCTCCATGATATTTCAATATTTCTGTTATTTCATGTTTTCTTCCTGTTACGGACTGAATTTTGTCTCCCTCAAATTGATATGTTGAAGCCCTAGGCCCCAACGTGACTGTATTTGGAGAAGGGGTCTTTTGAGAGGTAATCGAGGTTAAGTGAGATCATGGAGGTGAAACTTTAATCTGATAGAACTGGTGTCATTATGAGATGAGGAAGAGGCATCAGAGATCTCTCTTTCTTCATGCATGCAGAAATGAAAGGTCATATAAGCATTACAGCAAGAAGTAGCAAACCATAATCTATTAAAAAAAGGTCTCACTAGAAATGGCACCTCAGTCTTGAACTTCTAGCCATTATGACTGTGACAAAATAGATTTCTGTTGTGTAAGCTGTTCAGTCTCTGGTAGCTTCTACTTCAGGTATTTATATACACCTTCATGTAAAGTTACACTAACTTTCTATGCTATGTAAGATCGTAAAGTGATCCCGATGTAACACTTTTACTGGCTATCCTAGTCTTGCTTTGTTTGTTTGTTTTTTTTAATTCCTAATATTCAATATTATCTGCTTCCATTGGTGCATCTAAACTTAAAGGAAGTTTCTTCTAATGTGGAACGAAACACCATTTCACATGTTTGGTGAGGAATTTTCAATCCAGACACCCCGAGTTGCTCCTTCAGTCTCCCCCTGTATAGGACAGGTATAACTTGATCCTTAGGTTTGGAATAGAGTTCAATCCAACAAATTAACAGCTGTGGAACTATTGAGTTATGCCTTAGTTTTGTAAGAAAGTCATTGTCGGATAGACAATTTGGTAGCATAAGGTCTGATAGGCAGATAGTGCCACGAGAAAAAATACATATAGCTTATTTTTCTAACCTATTTCATGTTAATAAGAGGGAAGAATGGAATACCTCATGCCATCTGTCTTGTTTCCATGTATTTCTAGAGAGCTGGCTAAGTATATCGTGCTAACTAATGTTGAAAGGAAATGCTTAGAGTATGTTTACACAGCTTTAATCTCCTCACTGACCAGAGGTTCATAAAACAGGATTACCTTTTTTTTTCCTTGCAAATGAGCATGAGGATTTTCTCCAGCTCCTACAAGAGTAAGCTTTATATCAATTTTGACAACATGCAGGACAACATGTAGCATTTTTAATTATTTGTATTATCTGATTGTGTAAATGTGTTTTCACCTTGAGGGGTAGAAAAATATATATCAGCCTAGGAGGGTGGATCATGAGGTCAGGAGTTTGACACTAGCCTGGCCAAGATGGTGAAACCCCGTCTCTACTAAAAATAAAAATAAAAAATTAGCCAAGAGTGGTGGCAGGCACCAGTAATCCCAGCTACTTGGGAGGCTGAGGCACGAGAATCTCTTGAGCCTGGGAGGTGGAGGTTGCAGTGAGCTGAGATTACACCACTGCATTCCAGCCTGAACAACTGAGTGAGACTCCATCTTTAAAAAAAAAAAAAAAATCAACAAGATGTTGACATTTATTTCCTGTTTCCTTGCCTTTTAAATTAGTATAAAAAATAAAAATAATTAACATGTTTTTGCTGTCATTCTTGCTGCACATGGCTTGTTCTTCATGTAACCTTCAGCTACCTACAGCCCTTCGCTTTTCCTTGAGCAATTGTCCCTCTCAATGAGGAAGGAAGTGACAGATCACTAGTGTCAGTTTAATGTCAGTGACTCAGAATCCTACTGCAACACAGCTTCAGAATTTTAGCTTTCCAGAGCCATTTAAAAGTTCCATTCAGATATTTGATTTTTTAAATATATTCCAAGAGGTGACGTGGTTTACAGCTAGTGTATCATTTCTTTTCAAAATAAATTATGATGCACCAAATTTTTCTTAGGAAGAAGAAGAAGAAGAAATCACCAGGACAAATAGAAAAATACTCTTACTGGTCTTTCCCTACCTTAGGTTTTTATTGCACAAGCAGCATTTTTTTGTGCCTGTAAGAAAACTTCTGTAGAAAGAGGCAAGATGAAATAAGAGATAGAAGCAGAGAGAAAGGGAAAGAGTTGAAAGTGGACGGACAGAGCAAAGGAGAGAAAGCAAAAAAAAAAAAAAAGCCAACCTAAAATTATCTTTCTTACAACCTCTTTACTAAAAACTGAACACATTTTTATTTTGGCTTGATGTCCAACTATCAGCTCCTTTATCCGATAAAATATTTACACTTTATACTTAAAGCAAACATAGAATATCACTAAGGTAAAAGTAATACACATCTATTCAATTGTAAGGGGCCTATAGCCAATGTGAAAAAAGATTACTAACTCTACTTCCTTTGCCCAAATTTACTTTAATACCTGCTGCAGCTAAGATGTTAAATAGATTTGCCTAATGAATGAATGATGAATTGAAATTGCACGTGCTTCCATGTTTAGTTAATCTCAACATGTCATAACCAACAGACTTTATTCAAATGCAAAACTTCTGCAAACAAAATCAGCAGTGTAATGGAGGTGTGCCTTTTCACAACCCAAAACATTACTATTACAATCACTGCTTGGCTTTTGTTAATGTACTAGGTAATGTATTAGAGAATTGGTGTTTGAGTGGAAGCTCTTAGTGTTCTAGAGTCAAGGGGCTGGCTAAAGTAAAAGTGACAAGGCTCACCAACCATAATGTGTCTAATATCTTATAATACTAAGTCTTATAACTGAATAATTTCCACTTTGCTTTTGTCAGCAAAAAGCAATCACTGTTGGTCAAAAGAGCAATTACTGTGAATCAGACCCACTGAAAGAATGATGGTTTTTCAGAGTGTTTTCCTGTTTTTGACTTCTGAGTCTCTGTGAATACATTACAATAAAAAAACAAACCAAATCAAAACAAGCAAACAACAAAACCCTAACCATATCTTGCCTGTTGATGCTTCAACTATGTTACTCTGCAAGGATCTACTCACAACATTTGAGATGGTACTAGACTTTTATTTTTTGTTAATCAAAAGTGTGTTTAAGAAGTTTCAGAATACCTCTAAAACCATGTCTTTGTTATCCTTACGTTGACTCTAGTCAGAAATCTCTGAACTGTCAATATATCATTTTTGACCACTAGAAAATCTTGACCACTTTTCATATATTTACACAGTTTCTGAGACACTAGAGGGATAATGATTAATTTTCCTGACTAACAGATAGAGTCCATCTAATGCAGGTTTTGCATTATACTGAACCACTATAATGTAGCATTTTTATAATAGAAGACCAACATGAGCCCACCTTAAAACTGATCAAGTCATATTACATAGTATTACTATTAATAATACATATGATTAACTTATAACCAGTGATAATGTCTTCAAATAGGAATTAATCTTATTAAATGATTGATAGGTAGATAGAGCTCCAAAAGCTTCTCCCTTTACTGTTCACATTTAGCTGAAAATAATAAGACTGCTTTCTGCATATTTCTTTCTTTCTATTCATTTAAAAACATTTAAATACAGGTATTTGACTTAGAATGTATGCATTCAGATGAGTCATTGCAACTGACCCAGTGAAAGCTTGCAAAGCTTTGGTCAAATACCTGTCTAGATATCTCTATAAAGATATTTTTCAGATGAGATTAGCACTTAAATCAATAGATGGAGTTAAGCAGATTGCCATTCACCGTGTGGATGGTCTCATCTACTCAGTTGAAGGCCTTAAGAGGAAAAGAGTGAGGTCCCCTAAGGAACAAGGAATTCTGCTCTCCAGACCTCATTTGGACATGAGGGGCAACACTCACCCTTCCCCAGGTCTCCAGGCTGCTGGCCTGTTCTACAGATTTTGCATTTGCTAGTTCTCCTTCACCTCATGAGCCAATTCCTTAAAATGAATCCCTCTTTCTTTCTCTCTGCTATAGGCTAATTCTCTGGAGAGCCCTGACTTGCACAGCATGGCCTCTGCATTGAAGGGACTCACAATCCAGCAGGAAGTAAGACACATACAAACAGACCTGTCCACGTTCACACTCTCACCTACAATATCGAAGAGATAAGTGATGGGCATACTCATGCATCATAAAAAGAGTAACATGACAGAAATCCTGACTCTGAATATTTTTTCTAATATTGAATGGGGAAGCTTGTGTGAGTGATTAGTAGCACATATGCTTTCCCAGTCCTCTCACTCAAGGTTCATGCAAAATTTACTTGGGAGGAAGCGGCAGAAAAATGATCAGAGAATGTATTACATATATAGTGTATTTGTTTGACAGATCAGCTTGAATATCTCAATTGCTTGCAAAAAATATCAGTAAAGAGATAGTAAGAAAAGCAGTGTCTTTTTTAATAAAAAAAAGAATGCAATCTAAACATCTATTTTAAAATCAATGAACCTCTACTGAATAGAAAAACACTGCAGTTTAGGGGAGTTTCAAGAATATTAGAATATTGGCATCCAGTTGGGAAGCTAGGCAGGTATAGAATTAATTGCAAATTGTGATATAACAATGGATATTATTTTTTATGAAAAGTAAGATGGTGTTTCTAAGGAAGAAATGGAATCACAACCCCATTCTGCCAAAAAAATCATATTTGATTTGACAAAACCAGTTTTCTATTTCTTAGAATTTGGAAGACTCTCCACTCTTACAATAAAAGATGACTGAGAATTGCCCTGGGTACATTCCAGCTTATAAACTATATTTCCTATCTTATTTTTCAAAAGAGGTAATAAGGATTGCTAACAGAAAAAAATAGCCTTCCCTTTACTCTTGCCCCCAAAGTCTGAAAGACTCAGAGGAAACAGTTGTTGTGCTGAATGATCTGACGGAATAAAGGGAAGGTGTTGTAAGATGACAGGTTGGCATTGTTTCAACAGGAGGTGAAATTATTTTCTAAATCGGTAATATAATGACTTGTCAGGTTTTCACTTCAAAGTCCTTGTCCTAAGTCAGAATCATTTCAACCTAAGTCAATGCTATGGAAATGATTTGAAACTTTTTACCTCTAAGAACTTGGTTTGTTTCTATGTTATTTATTTTTGTTTGTTTCTATTTTAGAGGGTGGATTTAAAAGTGATTCCTCCCTATTGGTAACCTTTAAAATTCAATTAAGATAGCTAATATATTGGATCAAACACAGGATTAGACATCTGCTTGCTAATTTTTTAAACTGGTTTGTTGTATGACCTTAAGTTAGTCACATATTCCAGATTAAGATCTTGAAACAGAAGTGAATAGTTGTCTTGAATTGTTCAAATATTAGTCATTGAGTATCTGTTAACTTTCCTTGTTGGATTACTCATAAGAGATGTAGTCAATGTCTACATTAATAAACATGTGGAAATCAAAATTTTATTTTCAAAGGATGTTGATATGTAATAAATGATAAGAAGTTACAATTTTCTAGTGGTTATTGTTATTCTGTCAAATAAATTCAATGTTACAAGTCACTCTCCTATAATAAACAAAGTCAAGTCATGAGTAGGACTTTCATAATCCTAGTATATACATAATGTAACAGTACTCTGGGAAATATTATCAGGTTTCCAGAATAAGTCCTTTCTGTTTTCAGATCAGCGTATTACATTACCCCTGGGAACTTTGTTCTAAAACACAAGTTTTTAAGCTTCATGATCTCACCATGTCGGGTTAACCCAATGTAGAAACAACTGGTAGAGGTAAAGAAATAACACAAAAATAGGTTCATTTAAAAGGTTATGAAGCTATGATGCCTATTTTTAAACAAGAGAGACAAATATGTTAGTCTGGATTTGCAAATAAGATTCGGATATGGATAAGCCAATGGAAGAACTGTTCTTCTTCTATTTCTCCTTCTCTGTCTCCTTCTCCTCGTTTTGCTCCTGTTCCTACTTCTGCTTCTGAGTTTTTGAGAACTACTTAACAATTTAATATTTTAACCTAGAAAAAAATTACATTCTTTTTTCTCCTAAAATTCCTACCAATAAATTCATTTGCATACTTGTACAGACTGAATGTTTATGTTCTCCCCAAATTCCTATTTTGAAGCGTTAACCCCACTGTGACAGTGTTTGGAGGTGGGGACTTTGGGAGGTTAACTTTGGTTTATATGAAGTCGTGAGGATGAAGCCCCCATGATGGGATTACTGGTCTTATAAGTAGATGAAGATACCAAAGTTCTCTCTCTCCACCACGTGAGGATACGAGACGGTAGCTGCCTGTGAACTAAGAGGAAGACACTCATCCAGAACCTGACCATGCTGGCATCCTCATTTTGGACTTCCAACATTCAGAGCTGTGAGAAATAAATGCTTGGTTTTTAAGCTCCTCAGTCTATGGTATCTGTAATAATAGACTGAGCAAACTAAGACATATGCTTACTACAAAATATTTTTAAAAACCATGATATGCCACATAAACTTTGATATAAAATAAGCAATTATTCAATTCCAACTGAACCACTGAATAGCTTGGCAAATTATAATCTCTGGGAGCTTCACTTTCCTATCTGTAAATTTGGAATAATATGTTCTCCTTCATAAGTTTGTGATGAAGCCAGAGAGTAATAACTCATGTTTTGTGAAGAATAAAGAAAAGCAAAAGTATGAAATATATAATTTATGAAAAATCATTTTGACTTTCCTTGTTGTACATTATTTAATTAATATGCATTTGATGATGTTTGTACATTACAAGGTGATATGGAAATATTTAGAAGTAAAATGTTTCCTTCATTACTTAAAAACATTTAGAATATAAGGTGATAGATTACAATATTATACTCTGATTAGTTCATGGCATATTAGGAAATAAACCATAAAGGAGTAGCCAAATAATTTATCAATTACTTAATCATGTAAGTCAAATGAAATTCATTAAATCTAAGCAACATAGGCCAAATTGAGATTTATATAAATAAGGCTGATGATACTTTGATTAAAGGATTATCAGATGTTCCTATAATGAGTTCCTGGCCATGTACAACTGTGAGACTAACAAATGATGCTACTTCTTGTTAGCTGAATGGCATTTTAGATGATTGTTAAATTAAGTGTTTTTATTGTTAATAAGCTGAATAGGAACTCCATTTGTACCATGGGATGAATTATTATTATATAGCAATTATTGATTACTTCCAAAGTGCTAATTCTGAGAAGCCTATGAATTAGGGTTGACTCCTGTCTTAACTGATCAAATGTTAAAATTTTCACATTTAAATGATATTTGTAATTCATACACTTTAACTTGGATTTCCCTTAGGTAGAACTAAAAAACAGCAATGCTGTTGATGTCTTTTAGAGAAAAGTAAAATATCAACCCGATCATCTTGATAACAGCATTTCAACATTTTTTGAGAAAATCAGCATTACATTTTTTTTAAATTGATTTTTAATTATCAGACAACTGGAACTTCTGTGGAAATTAGCCTTTTGTATGCAAATGTGAGGGCAAAGGAATACTAAGAATTTTCTTGTCTATAGTACATGGTCATAGTTGAACTGGATGTTTTCCCTTGGGCCTACGGAGGGGCAGTGGTGTTGATTTTGTGTAGGTGTCAATGTTCATAGAGAGTGGTATCCCACCACCTGCCCAGACTAAGATGATGGAGATGGTTCTGAAAAAGAACAGTTCACAGAGATTTGTTGCCTACAAGAAAAGGACGTGGCAACTCATCTGGGAGAGATATCCTGAACAGCAGAACGTGGAAACATGTGCTTTCTTTAATACTACCATTAGAGCAGAGCTGAGTATGAAGTCAGGGTCCTGTGGAACTTGTGAGTGTTAATGATTATAAACATTGGTGCCTGTTTGCTAGACTTTCTTCTGTATTTTCTCTTCTGCTAAGACCTATTTTAAAATACTTCTAAGAAGCTAACCCACTTGGCTCTTTTCTATTCTTAAAAATCATTTTAAGTGATTCACAGAAAGGAAAATGACTGAAACCAAATGAAACAGGTAGAGTAAGCTGTAGAACAATATTAAAAAGTCTTACATATGTATAATTGGTGATTCGTGAGGAGAGAAATGGAGCCAAGGAGGAGAATAAAAAATCTTAAAATAACTGCTGAAAAATGTCTAAATCTAATGAAAACTATAAGCCTGCATGAATCACAACTTCAACATGCCCTAATCGGAAGAAATGTAAGAAATACCAAATTGTTGATAACAGCAAAAAAAAATATTAAAAGTAGTCAAAATTAGACACACTACAAACAGAAGAACAAAAATGAGAATGTCATCAAATTTCACCCTAGAAACTGTGCAGAGGAGAAAGCAACAAAATTAAAGAGAGAGAGAGAAGGAAGGAAGGAAGGAAGGAAGGAAGGAAGGAAGGAAGGAAGGAAGGAAAGAGGGAGGGAGGGAGGGA
>NW_012109808.1:6070741-6109829 GCF_000951045.1 Mandrillus leucophaeus | reverse complement strand
GAAAGAAAGAAAGAAAGAAAGAGAGAGAAAGAAAGAGAGAAAAGAAAAAATATATAAGAAAAGGAAGGAAGGAAAGAGAAAGAGAAAGAAAAGGAGAGGGAAAGAAAGAAAGAGAGGGAGGAAGGGATGGAGAGCAGGAAAGGGGACAGTGAAAGGAAAGGAAAGGAAAGGAAAAAGAAAAAAGGAAAGGAGAGGCGAGGGAAGGAAGGAAGGAAGGAAGGAAGGAGAGAAAAAAAGAAAGAGGAAGAAAGAGAAAAGGAAAGAAAGAAAGAGAAAAGGAAAGAAAGAGAAAAAGATATTGTTAGCCTAGAATTCTTTATCTAGCAAAAATATCTTTCAAAAATTAAGACAAAGTTTACTAGTTAATTTTACATGTAAAACTGCCTACCATGGTACCCAGTTTTTGAACAAACACCAGCCTAGATGTTGCTGTGAAGCCAGTTCTTAGATGTTATTAACTTTATTCAGTAGCCTCAGTAAAGCAGATCATTCTCTTTCTCTCTCTCTCTCCCCCCCCACCACTCAGTGTGTGTGTGTGTGTGTGTGTGTGTGTGTGTGTGTGTGGAGAGAGAGAAATATTTATATCTATATCTATATATATTTATATCTATATCTATTTCTATATAGATATAGATATAGAAATATTTATATCTATATCTATATATATACACACATCCACACATATCCTACTAGGAGATATATATATATATCTCCTATTGGTTCTGATTTGTTGAAGATCCCTGAATAATTCCCCAAATAAAACACTTTCAGAGTAAAAACCTAGAAAATGTATGGTACTACAATAAAGGACATTCTCAAGAAGAAGAGAAAAATAGCAGGTAGAAACTTGAATCTATACAAAGACACAAGGAGAATCAGAAATAGTGAATTTGTGGGTAAAATTGCATTAAGACTCCAAATCAAAGTAATTATTGAGTTTGTTTCTTTTACCATGGCTATAACACATAGGCACTTCTGCCATAGTTATAACACAAAGGCATTGCTTTACTTATGGTTGGAGGAGGGTACAGGATATGATTTTAAAAATAAGAAAGATGGAGTGGATAAAGCCGTGGGGAAAAAAGTAAAAGATGAAGAAGGACAAGGCAGTTCCAACTCTAACTGACCGGGGGATTGTTTACTCAAGATAAGTGAGACATCCAGAGAAGGACCTGAAAAGGTTGAGGTGCGCCACAGCTTTACCTAGATGAGATAAAGAGATATTTTGACCAGGGCACCCCTGCCTTATTTCGGTGTCAACAATATTAAGCATGACTTTATACAATTGTACAATATTTTAAGGTCCCTTCCATTTAGTCACTAGAATCCATCCCTTAGAATAGTGTGGCATAGGCCAGGCACGGTGGCTCACGCCTGTAATCCCAGTACTTTGGGAGGCCAAGGCAGGTGGATCATGAGGTCAGGAGTTCGAGACCAGCCTGACCAACATGGTGAAATCCCGCCTCTACTAAAAATACAAAAATTAGCCGGGCACAGTGGCAGGCTCCTGTAATCCCAGCTACTGAGGAGGCTGAGGCAGGAGAATCACTAGAACCTGGGAGGCGGAGGTTTCAGTGAGCCAAGATCGTGCCACTGTACTCTAGCCTGGGTGACAGAGCAAGACTCCATTTCAAAAAAAGAAAAAAAAAAAAAAAGAATAGTGTTGCATAAAAAATATTCGATGAGTATTTAAACAAATAAATTAATACACACACTCAGAAGCTATGGTTGAGATGATTTCTGAAGTAGATGGCTGAGGTAGATAGGTCGGGAACACAAAGCCAACAGTAGGTCAGCCCCCGTGGTTGGGTCCCTTTTACCAAAATGCACCTTTGCATCTACTCAGGAAAGCTTTCGTTGGTTTGAGATTAAATATTGTAGTTCTGGATTTACAATCTTGCCTGCAAAACACTGCAACAAATTGTAGTTCCAAATTTTTAATTTTGCCTTCAAAGCACTGGCTGACATTAAAGAAGACTGGATAAGATTGGAAGTTGTGAGGGTTAGCAGAGTGAGAAGCAGAGAAACAGTTATGAGCAAAACCTAAGACCTCAAACCACCTAGAGGATACTGGAAACATGACTTTGCATGGAACTTACTAAATTCTAAGAGAGTGACTGGGTAAAGGAAGTGGGGTAGAGCTGGACAGTTGCCTGGAACAGAATCCAAGAGATATCAACACATTTTTAAAATTATCATAATAAATTATTCCTATAATAAAATTTAAGCAAACCGATTTAAAAAAATAAAAAGAAACTCTCATGTAACCACCATTGAATTTGAGCAAAATGTAATGTTAATATGAGCTTCAGATAATTTTCTTGCTTTTATCTTGTGAAGAAATGATTACAGATGCAAGGCTACCTGTAAAATCAACCCCAATCTCTGGGTACCTCTCCTTGCCATCCTTATCCCATTTTCCTCTCTGGTAATAGGTCATAACTTCCATTTGAGGTTACCCTCCCCATTTAATGAATGAATGGATGAATGAATGAATGAATGAGTGAATGAATGAATGAATTTTTAGAGACAGCATCCCGCTCTGCCACTCAGGCTGGAGTGTGATGGCACAATCAGCTCGACTGCAGCTTCAACCTCCTAGGCTCCAGTGATCCTCCTACTGCAGTAGGCCTAGAATAGTGTTGCATAGGCCAGGCATGGTGGCTCACGCCTGTAATCCCAGCACTTTGGGAGGCCAAGGGAAGTGGATTGGCCTGCCTAGTCTAAGGGCTAGCTCCTACTGTAGCTAGGACTACAGGTGTGTGCCAACCACACCCCCCTAATTTTTTAAAATTATTTTTGCAGTGACAGGGTTTCATTATGTTGCCCAGGTTGGTCTGAAATTCCTGGCCTCAGGTAATTCTCCCACCTCTGCCTTCCAAAGCACTGGGACTACAGGCATGAGTCACTGTGCCCAGTCAATATTTTATATATTTATATATAAAAAATATCTGTCTTATATCTATTAATACTCCTTTTGTTCATGTTTTAAATTTTATAATAAATGTTATATACTATCTAATATATGTATCTTTCCATAGTATACTTTTTTCCACTCAACTACCTGTCTTTCAGTTTTAACCCTATTGATAAATGAAGTTCTGGTTTATTAATTTGAATTCCTGGATTCAATAATCTTATGATTATACAAAAGATAACCATTTATTGCTGGATATTAAAGATGTTTATTATTTACCTATTATGTTCATTGCTGCTAAAATCACCTTTTCATCTGTTTTCTTGTACATATTTTCAAGAATTTCCCCAAGGTTGATGCTAGGAGTAGAATTGATTAGGTTTTAAGCTATTCCCATGTTCAATTTTGCTAGATATGTGAAATGGCTACTTAAGTATTTCCCCATTTCCTCAGAGCAGTGTATGTTTCTGCAATCCTTACTGAAACTAGTATTTTCAGGCTTCTCAGCTTTTTCCATTTCATTGGTGTAAAATGAAATCTCACTGTTTAAATTTGCCTTTTGCAGATACCTACCCGAATAAATACTTCTCATATGTATATTGGTTACTTAAATTTCCTCCATTTAAAATGCACCTCTGTGTTATTTTCCCACTTTTTAATGGGTTGTATCTTGTGTTCTTATTGATTTGTAATGGTCCATCACATGGCTATTAAGTCACGTGAAGATTAAATTTCTACTCTTGTTTAAAAATATTTTTAATTTTTATGGGTACATAGTAGATGTATAGATTATGTGGTACATGAGATATCTTGTCATAGGCATAGAATGTGAAATAATTACATCAGGGTAAATGAGGTATCCATTACTTCAAGAATTCATCATGTCTTTATGTTATAAATATTCCAATTGTATTTACTCAGTTATTGTAAAATGTACAAAAAATTATTGTTGACTATAGTCACTCTGTTGTGCTATTGACTACTAGATCTTATTCACTTTATCTAACTACATTTTTCTATGCATTAACCATCTCCATTTTACTTGCCATCACCCCCACTACCCTTTCCAGTCTCTGGTAATCATCATCCTACTCTTTATCTGCATGTGTTCTATTGTTTTAATTATTCATTTCTACAAATGAATGACAAATAGCAAAGTTCCTCTTCCTGTGCCTGGATTATTTCACTGAACATTGTCATCCAGTTCCCAGTTCCTTCCATGTGGTTGCAAATAACAGAATCATATTTTTTATGGCTGAATAGCACTCCACTGTGTATATGTACTTTGTTTCCTTTACCCATTCTTCTGTTGATCGACATGTATGTTGATTCCAAATATTGGCTGCTGTGAATACTGTTGCAATAAACATGGCAGTGCAGATATCTCCTTGATATACTTATTTCCTTTCTTTGGGGCATATAACTAGCAATGGGATTGCTGGATTATATGGTGTTTCTACTTCTAGTTTTTGAGGAACCTCCATATTATTTTTCACAGTGGTTAACATTATCACAACAGAATACAGCGTTCCCCTTTCTCCACGACCTCACCAGCATTGATTATTGCCTGTCTTTTGGATAAAAGCTATTTTAACTGGGGTGAGAGGATATGGTGCAGATTAAGTCCAATGTTTCTTCTTTGATTTTCTCTGTGGATGATCTGTCCAATAATGAAAGTAGGATGTTGAAGTTTCCAACTGTTATCATATTGGGGTTTATGCCTCTATTTACTTCTAATAATAATTGCTTTATATATGCTCCAGCATTGAATGCATATATGTTTGCAATTGTTACATCCTTCTGCTGACTTCATCTCTTTGTCATTATATAATAACCTTGTCTCTTTTTCTTATTTTTGTCTTGAACTCTGTCTTATCTGATATGAGTATAGCTACTATTCTTGCACTTTTATGGCTTCTATTTTCATGCAACCTCTTTCCATCCCTTTATTTTCAGTCTATATGTGTCTTTATAGGTGAAGTGTGCTTCTTGTAATCAACCAGTCCTTGGGTCTAGTGTTTTTGTGTTTTGTTTGTTTCTTTGTTTGTTTCTTTGTTTGTTTCCATCCGTCCACTCTATATCTTTTGACTGGAGATTTTAGTCCTTTCACATTCAATGTTAGTACTGATAAGTAAGTACTTACTATTGGCATTTTGTTATTTGTTTTCTGGTTGTTTTGTGGCCTTCTCTTTCTTCATTTCTCCCACTGTTTTTGTGAAAGTGATTTTCTCTGGTGGTATGTTTTCTTTCTTTCTTTATATATTTTTGTATATCTGTTGTACGTTTTTGCATTTTAGGCTACTATGAGTCTTACAAATCACATCAACCATTTTTGCAAATTGATGACAACTTAACTCTGCAAAAACAAAATCAAGCACCAAATAACTCCATACTTTAAATTTATTTTCCCCACTTTTAACATTTTTCTTCATCTACTTATATTTTATTATACTATGTCTTAAAAAGTTGTAGTTATTATTTTTGATAGGTTTGTCTTTCAGTCTTCCTACTCAAGTTATGAGTAATTTATCTACAACAATTTTGGTGCTATAATAGTCTGTATTTTTCAGTGTACTTATTGTTACCAGTAAGTACTGTCCTTTCAGATGATTTCTTATTGCTCATAAACTTGTTTTTCTTTCTGGTTGAAGAACTCTGTTTAGCATTTCTTGTAGGATCGGTCTGGTATTGACAAAATCCCTCAACTTTTGTTTGTTTGGAAAAGTCTTTATGTACCTTTATGTTTGAAGAATATTTTTACTGAATATACTATTCTAGGATAAAAGACTTTTTCCTTCAGTACTTTAAATATATCCTACCACTCTCTCCTGACCTGTAAGGTTTCCACTGAGTGGTCAGCTGCCAGATGTATTGAAGCTTCTTTATACACTATATTATTTGTTTAAATTTTCTTCTGCTGCCTTTAGGATCCTTTCTTTATTTTTGACCTTTGAGAGTTTGATTATTGAATGTCTTTATTAATGTTAAATCTGCTTAGTGTTCTCTAACTTTCTTATAGTTGAATATTAATATCTTTCTCTAAGTTTGGAACATTCTCTGTTATTATCCCTTTGAGTAAACTTTCTATCCTGAATTGTCTCTACACTTCTTCCTTAAATCCAATAACTTTTAGATTTGCCCTTTTGAGGCTACTTTCTAGATCCTGTAGGCATGCTTTATTACTATTATTATTATTATTATTACTTTTACTCCTCTGGCTGTATATTTTCAAAAATAGCCTGTCTTTGAACTCACTAATTCTTTCTTCAGTTTAATCAATTCGGTTGTTTAGAGACTCTGATGTATTTTTTGGTTTATCACTGAAATTTTTCAGCTCTAGAACTTCTAATTTTTTCTAAATTATTTCAAACTTTTTGTTACATTTATCTGATATAATTCTGAATTTCTTCACTGTAGTATCTTGGATTTTGATGAACTTCCTCAAAACAGCTATTTTGAATACTCTGTGCAAGAGGTAACAAGTATCTGTCACTCCAGATTTGGATATTGGCACCCTATTTAGTCTATTTGGTGAAGTTATGTTTCCCTTCATGGTCTTGATGCTTGTGGATGGTCATTGATATCGGAGAATTGAAGAATTAGGAATGTATTCCAATTTTTGCAGTTTGGGCTTTTTCTTACCTGTCTTTCTTGAGAAGGCTTTCCAAGTATTCAAAGGGAGTTAAGTGTAGTGATGTAAGTTTGGTCACTGCAACTGTATGTGGATTGGGGGGCACCCTAAGCCTAGCAGTACCATGACTCTTACAGACTCACAAAAGTATCATCTTGGTTATCTTGGGTAATGTCTGGAAGAATTTCCTGGATTACCAAATAGAGTCTCTTTTTATCTTCCCTGCTTTCCCAAAAACAAAGTCTCTCCTTCTCTGTACTGAGCTGCCTGAAATTGGGGATGGAGTGACACAAAAACTCCTGTGGCCACCAACCAGGGATAATGCTGGATCACTCCCGAAGTCAGCACAGTGCTAGGTCTCACCCAAGGCCTGTGGTGACTATTTCCTGGCTACTGCTGATGTTTATTCAAGGCTCCAGGGATTTTTAGTCAGA
The DNA here is from genome assembly GCF_000951045.1 of Mandrillus leucophaeus. Taxonomy (NCBI): domain Eukaryota; kingdom Metazoa; phylum Chordata; class Mammalia; order Primates; family Cercopithecidae; genus Mandrillus; species Mandrillus leucophaeus. Next base: position 6,102,847 of record NW_012109808.1, on the reverse strand, counting down.
AGGTGATGAATCTCACCAGAACTGAATCTCTGCCTTCAGTGCAGCAGGTTCCCTTCTGGGCTGGCATAGGTCTATAAATGCCATTCCGGAGCTAGAACCTGGGATCAGGAGCTTTAGAAATCTGCTTGGTGCTTTATTTTACTGGGATGGAGCTGGTACCCAGTTGCAAAAGAAAATCCTCTGTACTTTGGCCTTTCCTTTCCTTAAGCAGAAAGACTTTCTCACCATGGTCACCACCTCCCAAGTCCTATGGTGGCTACTGCCTTGCTACCACTGATGTTTATTCAATGCTCAAGGGCTCTTTTGTCAGCAGAGACTGAGTCTAGACAGGCTCGGGTCTCTGTCTTCAGGACAGCAGGATCCTTTCTGGCCCAAATCAGGTCTAGAAATAACCTCCAGGAGCTAAGGCCTGGAATCAAGGACTTGAGGAGTCTGCTTGGTATTTTATTTTGATGTGACTGAGCTGGTACCCAAGTTACAAGATAAAGTCCTCTTTACTCTTCCTTTTCCTTTCTTTAAGCAGAAAGAGTTTCTTCACATGTGCACCACCGCTGGGAATGTGCTGGGTCACACTTGAAATCAGCGAGGTACCATATCTTACCGAAGGCCTGTGGCAACTGTTGCCGGGCTACCACTGATGTATATTCAAGACCCAGGGTATTATAGGATTAATCAGCGGCAGTAAATTCTTCCAGGGACTGAATTTTATTTTTCCTTTATGGCAGTAGGTTCCCTTTGGACCCCGGGTGACTAGAAATTTCATCTTGGAGCTATCTATGGCCTGGAATGAGGGCTTCGGGACTCTGCTTGGTGCTTTATTTTACTTTGGCTGAGATGGTACTCAATTTGCAAGACAAAGTCCTCTTTACACTTATATCTCCTTCCAGAGCTGTGAGTTTCACTGCCTACAGTGCATTACCCCTTAAGGAAGGGGTAATGCAAGCATTCCTTTAGCTGCTGTCTCCCTGGGTCATGTGTATCCCAAGTCCCCTGGATCCAAGCCCAGTATAGCACCAGGATTTGCCCAGGAATTGCAGTCAGTGTGGTCTAGACTGCCTTTTGAGTTTATTTAGGACTCCAGAGTACTTCAGCCCTCAGTGATAAATCTAGCTGTAACTGAGGTACTGACCAATGAGATAAACGACCCTCTTCTGGCTAGGGCTGGTCTAAATGCTCCCTTCTTGGTTGCTGGCCGTATTCTGCCCTGTGTTGCTTTCCACTGTGAAAGGGCAGCACTGAGTTCTAATGCACAGTCTTAGAATCACTTTACTTTCCCTTCCCCAAGCACACAGATTCTCTCTCACCACACTATGTCCTGCGGGGGCACTATTGCTGGAGGATTCTTGTAAGCTAACTTGGTCTGCCTCCTTTCCCTAAATATCACTCTTAATTTGCAGTTTCCTTCTTAATTTTGTTTACAGAGTGTTTTAAATTCAGAAAATTTTAATTTTAATGAAATCACATTTATCCTTGTTTGCAACTGTATTGTACTTTTAATGTCAGACTAACAACATCTTTTCTCATTTCACAGTTGTAAAGATATATTTATATGTTTTTCTTAGTGTTTTAAATGTCTTTAATATTTCACCTTTTATCTACTCAACATGTGGATGTTGGGAGATTAAATTCCACTTTTTTCATATATACAAGCAATTTTGCTCACATTATTGTTTGAATAATCCATATTTTCTCCCTGCTTCATACAGTCACATTTCTCCATATGGGCACTGGTTTGTGATATCTCTACTTGGTACCCATGGGTCAATCTATACACCTTTTAACTGCTCAATTTTTTTTTTTTTAAGTTTTGCTATTTGCTTTGGCAAGTCTCCCACATTTTTCTACTTCAAAATAGATCTACCTGTTCAAAGCCTTTTGCTCTTTAATATACATATTACAATCTATTTATCAAATTCTATAAAAATCACTTTGCATTTTCATTTGCATTTTACTGAATCCATAGGGTAATTGGTATAAAAGATCTTTGCACCATCAAGCCTTTCTATACATAATATAATAAGTTTTTCAAGTTATATTTAAAATAATCCAATTAGACTTCTTTTTTTTTTTTTTTTTTGAGATGTAGTCTTGCCTTGTCACCCAAGCTGGAGTGCTATGACACAATCTCAGCTCACTGCAACCTGCGTCTCCTGGGTTCAAGAGATTCTCCTGCCTCAGCCACCCAAGTAGCTGGGATTACAGGCACGCACAACCACGCATGGCTAATTTTTTGTATCTTTAGTAGGGATGGGGTTTCACCATGTTGGCCAGTCTGGTGTCAAACTCCTGACTTCGTGATCCTCCCACCTCGGCCGCCCAAAGTGCTGGCATTATAGGCGTGAGCCATGCACGCCTGGATGGACTTCATTTTTTCTGTAATTAAAATGTTATATTTTTTTCTGTAAAATGTGTTGGCATTTTTTTTTGATTTATCTTAGTTATTTTTATCGCTTTTTATTGTAAATAATTTTTTAAATTATATTTTATGTTTTTTGTAAGCAGTATATAAGAATGTGTTTATTTTTAGTATTTAACTTTTATATAGAAATTATCCTAAAACTCTCTACTTGTAAGAGTTTCACAATCCCTTATACATAATTCTGAAATTGAAAAAAAAAACTCTAAAAATAGATTTTTTAAAAAAGTAAGTCTGGCACCAGATCTTATTCCAAAGCCAAATCTGATCTGAACAAATGTGAGGCTATTTAGTCTTTATATTAATTACTGTGAATATTTATAAGTTTCATTGACAAAATTAGTGTGCTTGATTATGCGATACTGCTCCCAATCTGCTAAGAATGTTACATAATGTTTCTTTCTGCACCTTGTTGCCTTTCTAAAACTCAATATTTCTGAATTCTGAAACACCTATGGACCTAAGTACTTCAGTTAAGGGATTTAGGGGGTTGAGGATTTATTACTGTGTTCTTGTAGATCCTTTTGGATAGTTTTTTACAACCTTCATTAATTTAAAAAATGTTTTCTATTTCTTTTTTTAGATCATTTTTTATAAATGGATATCAAAGTTTAACAAATGATTATTTTCCATTTTCTGAGACTGTCATAGATAGACCTCCTTGTTTAAGCTCTTAATATGTTACTCGCTATTAACTGATTTTGTGAAGTGAGATAATCTTAGATTTAAGTGACCAACTCAACATGGTAAAGATGTATTATGTTTTGTGTATAATTTCAAATTCAGTTTACTAACGCTAGCTTAGCTATTTTCTTTGCTATACTATATTAGACTGATTTTGTTGTCAATATTGTAAGATTGTCCTAAAATAAATGAAGGCAATCGCACTTTTTGTACTTTCAGGATAACTTTGTGTAAATATTGGATTATGAAAAAGAAACAATTTCAAAAACGATCTGGATTGAAGTGGGTGTTTTTTCTTCCTCTCTTAGTCCAGATATATTTAACTATTGATTCAAACTGTCAACGGTTGCCTCTTTGGGAGTGATTGCTTTTTTAAAGTTACTTTTGATAAGTTATGTATTTCTGGGATATTATGCATTTTATCTAAGTTTTTCAGTGCTTGGGTATAAAGTTGTTCAAGATAGTCTCATATTATATTCTTAGTGTACATTATATCTGTAGTTACACACTTTTTTATTTTTATAATTTTTGTTCATATTTTCAATCTTTTGTCTTCAATACTCTTACTATTAGAACATCAGTTTTACTGGTCTTTTCAAAGAACAACCTTCAGCAATTTTCCTTATTATTTCTTTTTTTTTTATTTCTCATTCATTAATTTTTGTTCTTATCCTTATTACTTTCTGACAGTTTCTTTGGAATTACAATGTTTTAAAAAGTTTCGGTTGTTAAAGTTTTTTGGTGGTATCACTAATTTGTGACTTAAAAAAAATTCAACTTTAATGATGAATTTACCAAAGCACTTTTGTTTTGATAATATTTATCGTATATATTTAGGTTATGTTATTCAATGTATTCAAATATAGAATTTATTTATTCCTGTTAAATAATGCATTTTACATTTACACATTAATCTTATTTTGCCAGAGGTATTTTTAATTTTAAAGTATGCTTTAAATAATAATAATGCAGCCATTTCCTTTTTTTTTTTTTTTGTTAGACAGCATTTACAATGTATAGTTTCTTCTTGCATTCTAGTAGCGCAATGGCAAGATCTTGGCTCACGGCAACCTCCGCCTCTGGGGTTGAAGCGATTCTCCCGCCTCAGCCTCCTGAGTATCTGGGATGACAGGCATGCACTACCACGCCCGGCTAATTTTGTATTTTTAGTAGAGACGGGGTTTCTCCATGTTGGTCAGGCTTGTCTCGAACTCTCAACCTCAGGTAATCCGCATGCCTCGGCCTCCCAAAGTGCTGGGATTACAGGCGTGAGGCACCAGGTCTGGCGTCTAATGTTCTTTTCCTATTCCTGGATTCCATTCAGTATATCATGTTGCATGCAGTTTTCATGTTTCCTTAGGCTCTTTATAGCCATGTCAATTCTGGAGGCTTTTCTCATTTTTGGTGACCTTGACAGTTTTGAGGAATGCTGGCCAGTTATTTTGTAAAATGCTTCCCAAATGAGACCTGTCTGATTTGTTTTTTCATCATTAGACTGGTGTTATGAGTTTTGGGGGCAAAAATGGCAGAAGCAAAGTTATGCTCATCCCATCATATAGAGGGTATATACTATCAAAATAATTTATCACTTTTTTTTTTTTGAGACAGAGTTTGTTGCCCAGGCTTGAGTGCAATGGCTCCATCTCAGCTTACCGCAACCTCCACTTTCTGGGTTCAAGTGATTCTCCTGCCTCAGCCTCTCAAGTAGCTGGAATTACAGGCATGCACCACCACACCCAGCTAATTTTGTATTTTTAGTAGTGATGGAGTTTTTGCATGTTGGTCAGGCTGGTCTCAAACTCCCAACCTCAGGTGATCCGCCCGCCTTGGCCTCCCAAAGTGTTGGAATTACAGGCGTGAGCCACTGCATCAGGCCAATATATCACTCTTGATGTTAACTTTGATCGCCTAAATAAGATAATGTTTCTCCACTGAAAAGTTACCCTTTTCTCCTCCAGTTTTCTACACTGTACTCTTTGAAAGAAAGTCACTATGTGCAACCCTCACATAAAGAATAGGGAATTATGTTCCACCTCTTTGAGAGTGGAATAGCAGTATAAATTATTTGAAAGTCTTCTGCAAGCAGATTTATCTCTTTTCCCTGACTTCTGTATTCATTCTTTCTTTCTTTTTTTTTTTTTTTTCTTTAAGGGAGTCTTGCTCTCTGTCCACCCAATCTGGAGTGCAGTGGTGTGATCTCAGTTCACTGCAACCTCTGCCTCCTGGGTTCCAGCGATTCTTCTGCCTCAGCCTCCCAAGTAGCTGGGACCACCAGCATGCGTCACCATGCCTAGTCAATTTTTGTATTTTTAGTAGAGACAGGATTTCACCATATTGTCCAGGCTTGTCTCAAACTCTGAATCTCAGGTGATCCACCCGCCTCAGCCTCCCGAAGTTATTCATGTATTGGTGTGTATTTCTTTTTCGCACTTGCTTATTTTCTGTCACTGCAAGATACTCTGGGGTTACCTTGCCCTTTTCTTTCCCAGTCCTAGAATCAGTTATTTCTTCAAAAATCTCTGGTTACTTTTTCTATAGAATGGTATAAAAAACCAAGGTCTGAATGCTGTGTGTGCTCATGGCTACTAAGATATTCTTTGCTTCCATGTCCTTTCAGCTGACAGAGCAGATAAATATATGTGTGTATAATAACCCGCATATCTACACATACTTCTATATGTAACTATCTATATCTCTATAAATATAAGTTCATCTAAAAATGAGTTGATCCTGATGTCTCCAACTCTAGCGCATTACCATATGGACCATTCTAGTCTTCGTCCCTTGATTATCTGTAAACTTGCATTCCAGCAATAAGAAGTCTGGCTCCCACAATCTGCCTTCTATTTACAGAATTTTCTATGTCAGTAGATGTGGGTAGCAGTATCAGAATTAACCCACACCCTCATAAGAAATCCCTTTATCAATTAGAGTACAATGTTTATGTATAGTTTCTTTTGCCTTTAATCTTGAATACTCCACTTATTTCCAAATTTACTTAGGTCAACAACTGTTTCCCAAATACACTTTAGTGAGGTTGTTTCATACATTTGTAATACAGTTAGATTGTTTTGTCACATTCTACAGTGTATCCTGGTATATCATAACCTTACACATACACATTTTTAAAAATTCACATGCATTAGGCTGTATTCTTTGAACTGTAAAGTTCTCTTGGTTTTAACAAATGAGTCATGTATCTACCATTACAGTATTAGGTTTCACAGATCTAAAACATTTAATGTGTTTCACAACTTCAGCTCTCATTTCCTACACTGGAACCCCTCACAACCATTGATATTTTTACTGGCCCCATAGTTTTGCTTTTTCCAGAACATCAGTAAGTAAACTTTTGAGGCTGGCTTCTTTAACTCACTAATAATATTTAAGATTCATCTATGTTAGTTTGTGGCTTGTTAGCACATTTATTTGTACTGCTAGGTGATATTACATTGTATGGATGCATCACAGTTGCTTTATACATTCATCTGTTGAAAAACATTTTAGTTGCTTTCAGTTTTTGGCAATAATAAATAAAGATGCTAAAGCTTTCATGTACAGGTTTTTGTGTAGACACACATTTTCAAATTAGTTGGATAAATAACAGGAAACACAATTGCTAGATGACATGATAAGAATATGTTTTGCTTTGTAAAAAACTGTTCAAGTGTTTTCCAAAGTGGCCATATCATTTTTCATTCCTACCAACAATAAATGAGAGTCTCCATTGCATTACATCGTAGCCAGCAATGTGTGGTGTTGATTTTTGAATTTTAGCCATTCTCATATGTACATAGTATCTAGTTCTCATTTTAATTAGGAATTCCTCCATGACAAATGATGTTGAACATCTATTTATATGTTTACTTGCTGTCTGTACACCTTCTTTGGCGAGACATCTGTATAGATCTTTTGCCTGTTTTTTTTTTTTTTTTTTAAATTGGATTGTTTTATTATTGGTGAGTTTTAAGCATTCTTTGCATATTTTGGATGCAAAGCCTTTATCAGTTATATGTTTGCAAATATTTTTTTTTCAGTAGCTTGTTTCTTCACTCTCTTAACAATGTATTTGCAGAACAGAAGTTGTTTTTTTTATTTTAATGAAGTCCAACTTACTAATTTCTTAATGGATCATGCTATCGATGCTGTTTGTAAGAACTCATCATCAAACCTGAACTCCCATCAATTTTCTCCTATGTTTTCTTCTTCAAGTTTTGTAGTTTTATATATTACATTAACTGTATGATCCACTTTTAGTTGATTTTTGTAAAAGGTGTTAAGTCTTTATCTGTATTATTATTATCATTACTTTGCATATGGACATCCAATTTTTCCAGTACTAATGGTTAAAATGACTATAATTTTTCTATTGAATTGCCGTTATTCTTTTGTCAAAGGCCAGTCAACTATAATTGTATGGGTCTATTTTTGGATGTTATTCTAGTCCATTGATGTTGATTCTTTCAACCAATATCATGCTGTCTAATAACTGTATTTTTATACAATGTCTAGAAATTGAGTAGTTTGAGTACTCTAACTTTGCTTTTTGGCATCATGTTAACTATTCGAGGTTTTTTGTCTTTCAATATAAATTTTAGAATATATTTGTCAATATCTACCAAATCCTTTGCTGAGAGATTTTATTAAATCTATAGATCAATTTGGAAAGAATTAGTATTTTAATAATATTGAGTCTTCTAATCCATTAGTGTGAAATACGTTCCCATTTATTTAGATTTTTTAAAAATTTCTTTCTATATTGTTCATATACAGATTGTATACATGTTTTGTTAGATTTATACCTAAGTATTTTATCTTAGGTATAAATGAAAGGGCAGAGAGGGCTATTGTAAATGGTATTGTTTATTTAATTTCCAATTTCAATTACTCATTATTGGCATACCTGAAAACAAATGACTTGTGTATATTAACTTTGTCTCATGTGACCTTGCTTTTATTAGCCCTAGGATGTTTGTGTGTGTGTATGTCCATAATTTAATTGGAATTTTTCTCCAGGAAAAATTTGTTCATGTTACCTTTGAACAAATATTGTTAAAATTTCTTTTTCTCCCTTTCCAATATGTATGTCTTTTATTTTCTTTATCATCTTATTGCATTGGCTAGGATTTCCAGTATGATGTTGAATAGTAATGATGAGAGATGAAATTATTGCCTTCATCCCAGTCTTAGGGAAACACGTAACAGTTTCTTACTGTTAAGTATAACCACCCACCCTCATTCCCTGCAAAGCCATGAGGTATCTTTCTGGGATCTGCATTGTAAAAATAACGGAATTCCTGAAGGTAAAACCCACAAAAGTAACTGGATTCTTCTAAGACCAAAATCATGGGGAGTTATCTCATTCCTATGCTAGTCCACAATCTTCCTCTAGCAATTAATCAAAATTAACATTTAAATGGTAATTTCTAACCATTTATGTCAGTAGCAGTTTCTGTTCCCGATAAGCAAATCTTGGCTATTATTTTGAACATTAGTCTCTCTCTCCAGGTTTGGGTGGCAGTTTGCTCTGCTCAGTTCTGTGATAAATCCATGATTGAATATTGGTTCGCTCAGTTTTTGCTTAATTTTAGGACAGGAGTGATGACTTCCAAGCTCTACATGTCAAAACTGAAACTAGAAGTCTGTTTTGTTTTTTGTTTTTATTAAATTTACCGGTACATGTAATAAGTTTTTAAAATTCATCACTCTTCTTAACATCTTATTTTAGCTTAATTTTCTTTTTTGAAGTTCATTTTTAATAAGTTATTTTAATAAGGTTTTTAGTGATATTCACTCAGTCGAACTTTGTGAAACATACTTTTATTTCACTGTCATTTTCAATGACAGTTTAGTAGGTTGAATTCTAAAGTAAAAGTTACGTTCCGTGAGAATTTTCAAGATATTATCTGAGTCCCTTTTGACTTCTGCTATTGATATTGAGAAGTCTGCTATCAGACTAATTGATATATATTGTAAGTTAATCTATTTTTTCTCTGCAGTTTAACCAGATCTTCTCTTTTTACTTAGTGTTCTACCCTTTCTCTAGAATGTTTTAAAAGGTAAATCAGTCTCATTTATTTTGTTTGCTCTTCTTAAATAAATTGGGTTTCTATTCTTAGTCAATTCTGGGAGAAAAATGACCTACAGTTTTAATATAGTCTAATATCAATTTCGACTCCATGTAAAAAATGAAGAATCTTAGGATCTGGGGGATTAAACACTTTTTGTAAGATCATAAAGCTAGTAAATAATAGTCTTATAACTTGCAACTTGAATCAATGTTTCTTTGGATAACAATGTTACATACGGTCTGAAATATACAGTTTGTGGATAAATAATGTTATCTGGAAAATTCAAATAAATCTGAAATAAATTGTGTCACTGAATCTTGATTATTCTCTTTTGTTTATAATATTACTGGTCTTTTACATGATTGCACATTCCTCTGATTAGGTAAAAAATACTAGATGATTCTTTAAGGTTTTGCAGGATTCGTTAAAATGATATTATCATAGCTGGTATTCAATATATCTGTCACATTTAATTACAGAGTGAAAAAAGACACATTTTATATTGGTAATGAATATATGTAAGCTTTTGACCAGTGAAATGATGTTTTTTGCTTTTCTCACGGTTTTTACAATTAACAATTTCTAAAAAGTGAGTAAGTAGTAAAAAGTCCCCACAAGAGCATACAATACTCTTCTTAAAGAATCTTTAACTATATACTGTTGTTTCATCAAGTATCACTATCTGGGTCTCCATCTGAGTTCCAAAAACATCAGTTCCTCTGATTGTTCTACTCTAAGGCCTAAAAAGTATAAGAACTCCTCGGTATCATCTTAGTTTCTCCAACTACAAAATGTGCAAAGTAAAGTAATTTTCCAAATACATTAAAAAGCTGCACAACTTTGTATATGGGTGGAGAGAGGCTTGTTGAGACTGGTATCGGATGACTGTTTACCTGACATCTTTTTATTTGCTTGAGAGAAATAGAACAGTAAATAAAATTTTTATTAAGTATGGCACTTAAAGTTTTTTATGAGTGAAAATCTCTACTTTTATAGAAGCCATATATAGTGGTTCTTGCAGAACTTGCCAAGCTCTATCTGCTATTTGAATCCCATTTTACAGTTGAGGAATCATGAAGAGATAGAGGAAAGTTAATGAAGATGCAAAAGGCCACACAGCAGGCTGATGTCAAAATCTAAAATACATTCACAAATTCCTGGGAATTTTAATTCTACCCTGAACCTTCTGTTCCTCTGCCTCCATTTAACAGGGAAAAACATATGCAAATATATGCTTATGCTAATACAGTACAAATCACATCTAACACATGTCTAACATGTACTTTTTTTGTTTTTTTTTTTGAGAAGGAGTCTTGCTCTGTTGCCCAGGCTGGAGTGCAGTGGCACAACCTTGGCTCATTGCAACCTCTGCTTGCCGAGTTCAAGTGAATCTCCTGCCTCAGTCTCGAGTAGCTGGGATTACAGGTGCGTGCCACCACACCTAGCCAATTTTTGTATTTTTAGTAGAGATAGGGTTTTACCATGTTGGCTAGACTGTTCTCGAACTCCTGACCTCAGGTGATCCACCCGTCTCAGCCTCCCAAAGTGCTGGGATTATGGACATGAGCCACCGTGCCCAGCCACATGTATCTTTCTTATATACTTTGAGTTCATTTACTTTTATAAATAATGAAAAGAAAAACTGAACAGTATTCATCTCTTCTTCACCAATTGTTGAGTAATAGAAGGCATACTTTCCAAATACATATGTGTGTGCATGTGTGTGAGAGTGTATGTGTATTTATATATACATACATTCTGTAAAATCCATGTAAATATATTTGCCATAAGTCCCTTGCTGGGCTGATGGTTTGCCAATGTATCCGTTAGTTATTTAGCTATCCCCAGGGATAGCATTTGGAATAAAATCTGTCTTTTGAATAGAGATGTAAGTGAAACCAAGTTCTTAGATAGGACTCTTGACTGAAAAGACTTTGACAGAAACCTCCTATTAGGATTCAATTATATTAAACTGTGAAATGTTAAAAGCACTTCATCACAATGTGTAGTGCTTTCTCCCTGTGCCTAAATGTAATCTGGTACTTGCCTCACCTGGAGTCTTTTGTACTGGGTGCCCAGAGGAACCGTATTATGGAACAGGCAAGACTCAAAAGTATTCTTCTCAGTTCTTTAAAAATCAAGTCCCAGCCTCCTTAATAGGCATTCTGACAAGGTGTAGTATATGTTCCCTGGGTAATCAATCAAGCTTGCATAGAAACCATAAAGGAGCTCCTCAGGCTGCTGGAGTGAGTGCTTTCTTATGAACAGCCTCATTGTTCTCACAATTAAGGCCAAGGAGGCAGCAACGGAAGAAGGGTTTCTGTGGACACCTGAGGGTGAGGTGTGGGAGGAAGGAGCTTTGGGAATGTAAACAATAGCCATCCTTCTAAATCTTAAGAGGTCCCACTTGCAATGCAAAACATATTAATGTCTGATGAAAGCAAAACAAGCAAGTATACTTAAAATTGGTGCTGCTACACCATGCTCTTTCAATATGTTACTAGTCAGAAGATTATAAACTTACCAACTTCTTTATGGACTATATCCAAGTGAGCTATCACAAAACATAAACAGCTGGATTTTTTTATCTGATAGATATAATTAGAAATGAATTTGGCTTTAAAAGACACTATTCCAAATTATGACTGGCAGATTTTTTAATCTTAACTGTGTGCTTAAGGAAAATACACATTTAAGATTTGATGTCTTCTCATTCCATTAATATAATTTAATTTTTACTTCTGTACTCGGGAGGCTGACTGGGAGCATCTCCTGAGGCTAGGAGTTTGATACCAGTCTAGGCAACATAGTGAAAACCTGTCCCTAAAAAAATTAAAGATTAGCCAAGCAGACATGATGGTACACACCTGTGGTCCCAGCTACTCAGGAAGCTGAAGCATGAGGACGACTTGAGCCTAGAAGTTTGAAGCTGTTGTGAGCTATGACCCTGCCACTTCAGCCTAAGTGACAGAGTGACACCCATCTCTAAAATAATACTACTACTAATAGTAATAATAATAAATTTTTGCTTTTTTTCCTCAGGGCAAAATGACAGGTAGATAGGTGCAAACAGTTTAATTTAACTTAATCATATAAGTCTGTAGCTATATGAAGACATATACAATTTAATAGTAGCTATATCTAGAGAGGAGGTAAGGAAAATGGAATTTTGAATGGATCAAATTTTTGTGAGAAAAAGTCATGTATTCCCTGTGTAATTAAAGGTAATAAAAAGCAGGAAAAGTAATATATAATATTCTCTTTTATAAAGAGATGAATTTTGCTGTAATTCTATCTAGTAAATTATATCAAAAAGATAATGATCAAAGGGATTACAATTTCCAATCGGATAATATTATAGCTGTGATTTTTGATCAACGGTGATGCTATCATCTAAAACAGGTACATGTATATAACCTAGGTACTTAACAAGTACAATATTTGAGCTTTGTTTGACCTACTAAATCATTTGTTCATTCATTTAAATATTTATGAAGTGACAATTCAATAAGTGAGAATTTATGAAAATAATTAGGACAGTGTTTACAACAAGTTAAAAAACAAAAATTAACCCACATGGAAATTATCAGAATAGTGTCGAGATTGCATCCTATATGGGCCATGATGTGATGGCATCAAATTTATAATGTCCAAAGAAATGATATTACATGTAATATTATACAGATTAGAAGACAAAATTAAGGATACCTGAAGTAGATTAAGATGAAGGCTATAGTGAATAAAATATTATATAGCCACAGAAATAAAAGGGGGATTAATGTGTTCACCCCCTAAAATGCATTTATTAAGTTTTAACTATGGACCAAGTATTGTGTTATGTTGCAGAGATTGTATTAATAGGTGAATAAAACAGTGATCACTAAATTTGGGAAATGTATGTGGAAGGATGCACATATGTTAAAAACACATGGACATAAATATGATAGGTGCTATAAAGAGACAAGTACAGGGCAGGGTGGCACACAGAGAAAGAAATGATTTATTTTGCCTAGATGAATCAGAGAAAGTTTCATGTAGCTGACACGTTGCATCTTGACTGGTAAGTAAGAATTTGCCAGGTAGACCATCATGTCTGGGCAGTGGCTGAAAGATGACCCCTGAGTAAAGCAAGATTACCATACATGTGAGTGCAAGAAGGAATAGAAAGAAAGAATGTGTTGCCGAATGTACCTGGAATAAGCAGAATACAATATATTTGCTATATAATATTTTATGTAATCAGGTTTTGGTTTAAAGCAATGAGATTTAATATGTAAACTTGTATTAAAACTATTATTAAAATCTATGTTGAGTTCAAATTGCTTGCCCCATCTCCAATTAGGATGGGAAAACAAACAATATGAAATATATGTGGGTTTATAACAAAAGGTCAAATTACTATGTTAACTCTGCTATTTGTCAGTAAAACAAAATTAAAAAAATTGTTACTTATCATTTGCAAAGCATGCTCAGAAATTTTAATTGGTGTACAGCAAAAAAAAATTATATGGAATGAATTTTTACCTGGCATATTATGAGAACTTATGTCATGACTGGAAAAAAATGCTGCCTAAGCATTAAGAAACTGAGTTGAAACAATTAAATTTTATTCTACTAGGTGTTTTAATTGGATTTTGTATTTGTTTAGAGTGAGAGTCACAAACTGGGGGAGATAAAGCTTGGTAGATGTGTTAGTTATCAATTGTTAATCCAAATTCACTGCTTTAAGATGACAATGATTTAGTTTTCTTAGGGACATGGCTGGATGGTCCTTCTCCTGGTCTCACTTAGGGTCACCAGTGTGATGGCATGTTACTGGGGCAAGGAAGAGTATAAGCTGTAGCTGTCAGTAGGGCACATTAGTTCTGTTTCTTATGGTCTTTCCATGTAGCTAGTTGGGCTTCCTCACAGCATGGAGGTCTCAAGGCAGTACTCTGAAAGGACTATATGCATTTCAAAAGCATGAAAACAGAAACTAAAAGAATGTGTAAATATGTGCTTTGGAAGTCACACAGTCTCACTTCTGCTGAATTCTAATGGTTGAAGCATGCCAGAGGGCCAGACCAAATGTAAAGGGAGACAAGGATGCGAATACCACTTTTGATCATGAAAGTAGTAAAGTTTTATTGTGAGAAGCATGCAAAATGTAAGATATCATTATGGCCATCTTCAAAAACAATCTATTACTGCCAGTATTAGTAGAATGAGGTAGTTAAACTTTTTAAATGCTGTTTTAATCAATTTAAGCAGTGTATGTATTCTCCAGTTTTCTGATCTCTCTATCATATTCGCTTGTCTTATACTAAGACTCTCCCATCATTCATTCTCAAAAATATTAGTTTTCTGTCCATAGTTTAGTGAATACTGATTTAGTTATTAGAATTCAGAGTGATAGAAATGGTGTATCAGAATGTCCATGAACTCTTTATTTTAGAGGATCTAAGGAAAAATGATCTGCTTTCATCAACTAGAGCCTAATTCGATAGTATTTAAAACTTTTGACTAAAGAAAAATTAGACAAGAAGTTGATTCTTTCTGCAAGATGAAATTTGTCTGATTAATGTCATCTTTCAAAACATAGGTATACATGAACATTTTAAATAAGGGTTAGTAGATTTGAAAATATAGACTAACTGGTTGGAGTAGGAAGTTAAATATGACAGCAAGAGACTGAGCAGTGATGGTCTAGATCCAGTAAAGCTTCCATTGACTTTGTAAAACTTTTATGTGCCAGCTGGAGCAGTAAGTGAGAGACTGAGATGAGAGAAAAAGGATGCGTTCATATGTATCACCGTATTATCTCATAATTAAAGCTGCATGGATGGGCCACCAAGACCACAGAAAATTTGCTTAGATTAAACTCATGGTCTTGAAACATTAGTTTGATTCACTTCTTTGTCTTCCTATTGTAAATGATATTGTTCTATTTGTCTGTTTATAGAACCAGTTACATTAAGCTTGAAATTCTATGAGAGGCATATGGCTGAGAAGTGTTTTGTAAATATTGACAATAAGTCTTTGTAGCCAGATTTGCAAAAAATAAAAATAAAATAAAAAAATAAATCCTGGAAAGAGGAGGTGACTAGCTCAGTGACATTGATAACTTTAAATTTATCATATATGTTTTCACATGTACTTTTGGAGCAATCAGGTTGCTAGTGTGCCAAGATTGCTATCAAAGCTGTTTAATAATATCATGACTTTGACTTTACAAAATTCTGGAGGAATATACATTTGCACTTTCCAGGAGATAATTGTTAAGGTCCACATGGCCAAGGATTCTATGGTATTGGTTTCCAACAAAGTTGTTTTGTACACATTTTATAACAGAAAGGCTTTAAGTATAATCTCCATTACAAATATCAATTCATAAGATGACGATTCATTGAGATTTTATATTTTAATATTATTCATTTCCCAGTTTTACATTATTAAACATGTGGGAACAACCTATTACAGTCTCAAGGATCCAGCCTTCTACAATTTTGAAACCAAATCATAAGATCTTTCCTCTAATATGACCCAATAAAACTGTGATCTAAAATAGTGATTGTTTTATTCAGTCATAAAAATTGATGGTTGAAATAAACTTAGTATTCACCAACTTTAATATTGCTTTTAATCTAAGAACTCCACAATGTTCTTACCTCTTAATCTATACTTCTATTTACATGATTATAATACTATTATTTATTCTTTATATAGATAATTTTTTAATATCAATTATTTACTTATAAAGTCCAAACACATTAGCATAAAAACAGTTACTTGTCCTGTGACCAGTGTAGCTTAATATTCAATCCTCTGTAATTGTTTTCTTTAAATTCTTGTTAATTTTATCTTTGAACTTATTCTTGTAAGCAAAGTCCCATGGGATAGTGGAGCATATGCCAAAGGCTGGGACAGTAGGTTCATATATAGTCCATCACCTTGCCACTTCTGGAACAGATTCTTAGCCTCTCCCTCCCCATACCCACCTGGTGAACTCTGCCATCCTGGTTATGGAATGATGCATGGATTGCAGCATCAGAAAAAGCCTTGAATTTTACCTCCTTTACTTTTGGCCCTGTGCAGTGTCCTCCTGGGTGTGGGTATAGGAAAAGTATAAAAAGGTAGGGGTCAAACACACTTTTTTAGGGTATAGCAAGACTGTGACTGCTCCATCTGGGCTGGCAGCCCAAATGACTTGGCAGATAACTCGCTCTGGGGATCTTTACCCACTAGGGATCCAGGTATTCTGTGCACCCAGCTTATCTAGGCAGCAAGGGGGTTTTAATTCCCTGGGTGGATGGGACAGCAGGCCCAGTGGGAAAGGGAGGTTCACCCTCTCCCAGCTCACTATCATAGACACACTCCCAGCAAAGGCCCTGCATTTTCATTGAGCTTTGAAAATTATGTAGCTGATTCTGACCATTCTTTATCCTCTGCTTACCAACTAGCTACACTGAAATATTATACTTGGAATTTCTCAAATATACCGTATCTATACATTTGTGGTGTTCTTTTACCTGTAAAATTTTAACCCACATGAATACCTTGAAAAGTCCTATTCGTTCTTAACGTAGTGCAATAATAAATTTACCTCTGATAAAATTGCAGC
Source organism: Mandrillus leucophaeus (assembly GCF_000951045.1). Classification (NCBI taxonomy): domain Eukaryota; kingdom Metazoa; phylum Chordata; class Mammalia; order Primates; family Cercopithecidae; genus Mandrillus; species Mandrillus leucophaeus. The sequence continues at coordinate 6,086,076 of NW_012109808.1, read as the reverse complement.
CCTCACACTTATTCCACCAAAGAGGTTTAGCTAATACCTACATATTGCTCCAAATTAATTAGTGGACACTGCTTCTCTGACATTTAGTGTACTGATTTGTAAGTTATGCCATTTCCCTTATACTGAAGGGCACGGCCTGTTTTTCTGTAATCTCAGAATCTAGCACATGCCAGTCAACTAAATAAATACCGACATTTATCCTGAATTACAATAGTATGTATTACTTATGATAATTCAATATTACATTGGATCAGTTTTCAATAACACATGTCTCTTAGTAATAACTACGAATAGGTATCAGGTTTATTCAATTTGAAATATGGTTTCTTCTGAGCAGTATTTTTCCATTCTTATTTAAGGAACATTTCATAAACATACACATACACACTCACACAAATATATACACAAATATAAACAGTAGGAATGCTAAATACTTTGACTTCTAGAGGACTAGTAAAGTAGCCAATTTATTCATTGGTTTTATTCACTTTATTTTAAATTTAACTGTTAGCATAAACAGTAACTAATTCTGAAAACTGTGTGTAAATTTAGGCAACTAACTTACATAATGGTAAGGATAGACTTGTGAAATGAGTTGTGAATTTGTTTGCTCTTTTTAGCATTGGCTATATTCGAAATGTACCACTCTATTTTTAATGGTTACATGAAAGCATTATGCCTTTCTTAAAGTTATGACTAATATGTGGTCATCGAATTAATGCTTTTTAGACATGCAATTTCCAAAATTCAGTTATTTAAGGAATGCATTCACAATTTTTGCCGTGTATGTGTGCCACTTATATGTTTACCTATTTAATATATTGCAATATGTGTTACACATAAATTGTCCTATTTTTTAACTTATTTGTTATAAAAGGAATACAGATAACACTATCAAAAGTGTAAAACCTGGCTGGGCGCAGTGGCTCACACCTGTAATCCCAGCACTTTGGGAAGCCAAGGCAGGTGGATCACGAGGTCAGGAGATCGAGACCTTCCTGGCTAACATGGTGAAACCCCGTCTCTACTAAAAATACAAAAAATTAGCCGGGAGTGGTGGTGGGCGCCTGTAGTCCCAGATACTCAGGAGGCTGAGGCAGGAGAATGGCGTGAACCCAGGAGGCAGAGCTTGCAGTGAGCCAAGATCGCACCACTGCACTCCAGCCTGGGCGATAGAGCAAGACTCTGTCTCAAAAAAAAAAAAAGTGTAAAACCTGTATCACTTCCCAGAAATTGGAGGTAAGAGGAAATATAATCTCAATATAAACACAATGTGCTATATTTAAAAATAAAAAAAAGAAATGCAAATATGACTAAGCATAAATTGATTGTTTTCAAAAGAAAAAAAATTATACCTGAAACAAATTCTTGAATGAGAAAAACTTTTTGTAATCAATTGGCACTTGAGATAATCAGTTCAACATTGCTTAGTATGTTAAATAATATGTAGTTCTACATTCGTGAATTTATCAATTTGTTGAGCTCTTGCGGTATGCCAACCTCTGTTCTAGTCATCAATAAGATAACTGTTATTTAGTTTTGAGGTTATTCATCATGCAGAATTCCAAATCACTTGTTCATATAGATTGCAAGGTAGAAACAAGATTCTGAGTTCTCCATTCTGCTTGTTCTTCCTAAGCACACAGCTGGGTTAATTCAGCAGCTTCCCATGCAATGAGGCTGCTTGACTAAATTCAGACAAATAACATGTGGCCAAAATGATACAGACAGATTTTAGACCTGCCTTCCTTTTTAGAAACACCTTCAATGATCATCTAGAATTATCTCTGAAAAATCCAGAAGCCACTTGTTTCAGAAATGGCAGCTGAAGCTGGCAAGTAAATCAATCAATAAATCAATCAATCACAGAACTTTTGTTTTTATAAGTCATTGAGATTTTGAGGTATAATTATTACAGAGGCCTATTTTGGGCTAGTCCAACATAGGCAGAAAGGCAAATAATATTTAACAGCCTTCTCTGATATGATTAGTGTGTGGCAATTAATTCACAGCCAAAATGACATAAGTGAACGTTGTTCAACAAATGTTGCTTCAAGAAAGCAAATGTGATTGCCAGAACATATTCTACTGGATGCCAAACTATTTATTAATGCTACTATATAATGGAAAAAGGTTTCTTACTTACTAAAGAACTTCTATAAGTTTTAGAAAATTCATATGGAGATCTTTACTTATGTTTTCAAGTGCATATTTATAATATCTTGAAAATATTCACGTGTGTCAATACTGAGACAAAATTATCATTTTGATAATTTTTGTTAATTGAATACATGACTGAAATTGGAGGACCTACCCACAAGACTCTGGCTTCATTATAACTAAAAGAATAACAAAATAATAGTCACAACTCCAACTTATTAAGCTGCACACATGTAAAATGCTTTACTTATGTTCACTTATTTGGTTCTCGCCGTAACTTTACAAGGTACTTGCTATGATTAGTCCCATTATAAAGCCTAGGAACATGGCTCTTCTCATATAAATAGAAAGTAAAAGAGCACAATTAGAGAGCTGCAATTTTTTTTTTTTTTTTTTTAATGAGACCGAGTCTTCCTCTGTCGCCCAGGCTGCAGTGCAGTGGCGTGATCTCAGCTCACTGCAACCTCCGCCTCCTGGGGTTCAAGCAATTCTCCTGACTCAGCCTCCCGAGTAGGTGGGACCACCCCGGCATGCACTACTGCATCCAGCTAATTTTTGTGTTTTTAGTAGAGACAGGGTTTCACCATATTGTCCAGGCTGGTCTCAAACTCCTGACCTCAGGTGATCCACCCACCTTGCCTCCCAAAGTGCTGGGATTTCAGGCGTGAGCCACCATGCCCCGCCAGAGCTGCACTCTTGACATAGCAGTTCTTCAGACTGAGACTGTGTTGAATCTAATTCTAAGCCTATAGCTCAGCAGCATTTTCTGGGTATCTCTGCACAAACCTTCACTATAAAAATGCCCCATTTGACATGTTTATGATTTCATGTGCTCAGTTATGAGATATAGCTTCCAATTATTCATCTTCAGTAAATTAACTAGAATTAATCTTTTGTCAAATAAACTTATCATTCCTCTATGGATTCTGGGTTATTATTCATTTATAATATAGGGCAGTTTTTCAACCAGTTCCGTTTATGTGATCTATCCAAAGTGATCTCAGAGAGATTAGATCTGGAGCTGGCTCACTAGCTTGGCTGTTTAAAGCAGAATTCCAAAGAGGCAACCGTAAAAGATTAATCTCTTTAGTCTGGCAGAGTGCAAGAATGCCCCCCTAAACTCAGAGAAATTTCCTATTTTACAAAGATGTGAGACTGGCAATAGCAATTAAGAAAAATTGTAGGAGCATAGGTATAGAGGTAAAATATATGAATGAGAAATTTCATGTATCTTCTACTATGAAAAACTGGTCATAAATCTATGTTATTTTCTATTGTTTTATTTTCACATTTAAAAAAATTAACAATAGAATTAATTCCTGTTTTTGTAAAAATCAAATGTATACATGTAGAGAACTTACATAACGAAAAATTCTGGGCCGGGCGCAGTGGCTCTCGCTTGTAATCCCAGCACTTTGAGAAGCCGAGGTGGGTGAATCACGAGGTCAGGAGATCCAGACCATCCTGGCCAACATGGTGAAACCCTGTCTCTACTAAAAATACAAAAAATTAGCCTGGCACGTTGGCGGGCGCCTGTAGTCCCAGCTACTCGGGAGGCTGAGGCAGGAGAATGGCGTAAACCCAGGAGGTGGAGCTTGCAGTAAGCCGAGATAGTGCCACTGCACTCCAGCCTCAGCCTGGGCAAAGGAGCGAGACTCTGCCTCCAAAAAAAAAAAAATTCTGCCAGTTATAATCTCACTACCAGAAGTTGGTAGCCATAGGTAACATTGTTGATATGCAACACATATATTACTTTACTGATATAATTTTATACTGTTTATATATATTACATATTGCTCATAATGTTTTTAACTTCAGAAGTATTTTTCTTAGTAAAAAGTTTATTATGAGCACCTACCAAAGCAATATATATACATTTATTTTATGCTTTCTAAAAACAGTTTGTAATTTTATGATATTGACACATCATAATTTATTAAACCTATTTACTATTTGCTTCCATGTTTTTTCTATCACTCAAAAAAGTTTCAGTGAATAGATTTTTATATATATATATATATATATATATATCTTTGGGATCTTATAATATCTGAAGAATGACTCCTTTGAAGTGGAACTTCTTGGCAAAAGAGAATATACCTTTTGCGTTTTGACGTATGCTGCCCAAGCAGACCACAATTTTAGATTCAGCCAAATTAATTTTAGTGGTGTCTCATGCCAGTGATTCTGCCTTCAGTGGGCTAGTGTAGGCAGCCAGCTGTGGATTGAAGAGTTTGCTGAGTCAATTGATATAAATTTGGATCCAAGGCTGGCCTATGATAGTTGACATCAAGAGACCAGAACACATTATCACAATTTAAATGAAGGAATTCATAGACCTCAGGGGTGATGGATGTTAGGCTGATCTACCCTATGTATCCCATCCATTATCCTGTGAATTATGCTACTCACAGTATTTTGTCTTCTCCTTCATTATTAAAAGCAATTGTCAAAGAAGCCCCTGCCACACACTGGAATTGACTCTTTCAATTCTTTTCAATTCTTTTTTTTTTTTTTTTTTTTTTTCAGTCAGGAATGCTGGTGAGGAAGATAACTAAATGGCAGAATCCACAGATTTGAGTGGAATCAAGAGCTTCTTAGGCCAGCAGAAGCACGTAAATGGCACATGTAAAGTGGATGCGATCACTTACCATCAAGATAGCAATGATACAGTAATCTTGGTTCAGGGTTGGCCAGATATGCAGAGATTTCTGGCACTCCCATTTGGACTACAGTATTATCAGTGGTAAAAACTGTATTAAGTAGAGTTATACTCTAAGGTTTATGTTTGTTTTATCTTTTCTTTTTTCAATGAGAAATTTTCCAGGCTTGAAAACAGGTCCTCTGATTCAAGTCAGGATGCTAGTCACTGAATCCTCATCATTTCTGGATAAAAGTTAATGCACTGTCCTAGAACCCTTGAATACAAGCAATCTCAGGAGCAGTTGTGAAAGCAATGGCATCCAATCTTACAAGAACAATACATGAAACTTTCCTGTAGCCTTTTCTGGTATGACCTATAATGTTTTATCTTTGTGTCTGTTCTGGGGGAGTTAAAGACAAAATATTCAGTAATTCTTGTTAAAACGTGGTGAAAAAGACTTTATTCAGGGTTACCACAATAGGTACAGAAATCGCTGCAATGAGGTCTTGCGATGAGGAGAGAGTGATTAGGTTCAGTACAAAATAGAGCATACATAGGGTGAGAATTTATAGCCAAGGATCAGAATTAGGTAGGTGAATAGAAAATCACTTAGTCGAAACATCCATCAGTGGTCACAGGGATTCTGGCTAAACTGACTTAACAGGATTCTTGCTGAAGAAAGGCCAGGTGATCAAACTTTACCTGGGGATTGGTGGAGAATGAGGAACGTGATCAGATAGTATGGGTAATTGACATTTAGTGTAGGAGACTCTTACTAAATTGACTTAGCAAGGATTGCTAAAACTGAATTTTACAAAGAAGTGAAGATAGGCCCTGGGAAATTTCAGAATCCTGACCAAAGTTTGGCCAAGCAAAGGACATTTGTCAGGAGGAAGATACAGAAACCATCTATGGATGATTGTGACAACACAATTTCTGTGGCCAGAACACAACTGTAACCTGACCGAGGTCAGAATCAGTTTATACATCAAATGCTAGTTATAAGTAAACTTTCATCCTAAGTTCACCTAACATAGAAGATTTCTTCAAGATATAAGTCTTCTTGTGTTGCTATAAAGAAATACCTGAATCTGGGTAATTTATACAGAAAAGAAGTTTATTTTGCTCATGGTTCTGCAGGCTGTACAAGCATGGTACCAGCATCTGCTCAGCTTCTGGTGAGGGCTCAGGAAACTTTACAATGTTGATGTAATGCAAAGAAAAAGCAAGTGTGTCATGTGGCAAGAAAGGGCAGGACAGAGAAAAGGAGCATAAGAGAGATGCCAGGCTCTTTTAAACAAGCAGATCTCATGTGAACCAATAGAGTGAGACTCATTCATCATCAGGAGAACAATACTAAGCCAATTTTGAGGGATTTGCTCCTATAACCCAAATATCTCCTACTAGGCTCCACCTCCAACATTGGAAATCACATTTCAACATGAGATTTGGAGGGGAAAAAACCTTCAAACTGTGTCATTCATTTTCCAAGTATTGTAAATCCTAATATTGATTCTTATAGACAAAGGATCAAACATAAAACTTGAGAGATTGTTTACCTCCACCCTACCCCAATTAGACAAAAAAAATTCCTGAAAGATCTGAAGATAATCAGCACCACCTGTAGACTTGCGTATCAATCTTCCTAACACAAAAAACTGTTGGATTCTCAAGAATGATATTGGATTACTTAAGGCTAACCAGGTAAGACTTTCGAATGTAGATGATGTTTCTGGTATTGTTAGTTTTTTCTCTGCAAAGAGTGAGTAAATCACCATTAACTTGGAATGCAACTCTTTGACTTTTTTGGAGTCTTTTGTTTGGACTCTATTGTTTTCAAGCCCTCAGAGGCAAATTTTCTGTTACAGCTGAGACAAGAAAAAGCACTTCGTTCTTGACTTGGGATGTTACACCAATCTTGTATTTCTGACATAAGTCTCAATTTGTCATGTTGTATAAGTCGTTCTATATATTACTAGATTTGGTTGACAAGTTTTTATTAGGAGTTTTGTGTCTATATTAAAGTAAATATTGGTATATAACTTCCTTTTCTTTTGCTATTTTGCCAGGTTTAGGTATCAGGGTAATACTGATCTCTTAAATGAATTGGGAAGTTGTTTCTTCCTCGTCTTGTCAAAGATTGGCATTAACTAATCTTTAAATGCTTAGTGGAATTTATTAGTGAAGCCATCTGTCCTGGGAACTTCCATATGGGGTGTTTTTAGTTGCCGATTTGATCTATTTGCTTCCATTAGGTTTATTCAGATTTTACATTTAATCTTTAGTAACTTATGGCAATTGTGTTTTCCTAGAAATATTTCTCTTTCTTCTAAGTTATCTAATTTGTTGGCATACACTTGTTAATAGTGCTCCATTCTAATTTATTATTTTGAGGTTTCATAATACAGCCTTCTTTTATTTCTTATTTTAGTAGTTTAGGTCATATTTAAGAAAAATCTTGGTCAAACTAGCTAAAGATTTGTCAATTTGATTGATATTTACAAAGTTTCAAACTTTGGCTCATTAGTTCATTGTTTTGCCAGCATTGATGAAAAGAATCAAACTCTGTAAAATATTTTTAGAGATTTATTCTGAGCCAAATACGAGTGACCATGGCCTATGACACAGCCCTCAGGAGGTCCTGAGAACATGTGCCCCAGGTGGTCAGGGTAAAGCTCAGTTTTGTACATTTTAGGGAGCCGTGAGACATCAATCAAATACATTTAAGAAATACACTGGTTTGGTTCAGAAAGGCGAGACAACTCCAAGCAGGGGTTTCCAGGCTATAGGTAAATTTAAACATTTTCTGGTTGACAATTGGTTGAGCTTGTCTAAAGACCTGGGATTGATAGAAAGAAAATGCTCAGATTAAGCTAAAAGGTTGTGGAGACCAAGGTTCTTTTGAAGTCTTATAGTGGCTGTCCTTAATCAAAGTTCTTTACAGATGCAGATTTTCTCCCACAAAGGACGGCTTTGCAGGGTCATTTCAAGATATGGCAGAGAAACATGTTTTGGGGTAAAATATTTTGATTTTCTTCTTTATCATGCCAGAGTCAGATTGGAAAGTAAGTCATGACACACACGGTAAATAAAACCCATCTGATGAGAATTTATGGTTTGTAGGACATGACTCCCCAGCTCCCTTAGACAGGAATTTGGGCAACATAAAAAAAAGCAGAGCTTAGTCCTCACTAGTCTCAATTTTATTTAAATCTGCTTTAGTTTTTATTTTCTTATTTGTACTTGCTTTGGATTTAGGGTATTATTTTTCTCTTTTCTGAAGAGAAATACTTAGATTATTATTTTGAGATATTTCTTATTTCTTAATGTAGATGTTTACTGCTATAAATTTCCATCTAAGCACTTTCTCAACTGCATATTGTAAGTTTTAATTTATCTTCATTTTCATTTATCTCAAAGTATTTTCTAATATTTTTCATTTATTCTTTGACCCATTGGTTAGTAGCAATGTGTTGCTTAATATCCAGATATTTATCCAGACATTTGTGAAACTCACAAATTTCTGCTATCAATTTTTATTTTAATACCATTATTATTGAGAACATACTTTGTAGGATTTGTGAAAGGAAAATATCTTGGGCCCCCGAAATCACTAAGCTAAAAGGAAAATCCAAGCTGGAAACTGTTCCGGGCAAACCTGCCTTCTATTTTATTCAAAGTCATCCCTCTGCTCACTGAGATAGATTCATATTCTGATTGTCTCCTTTGGAAAGGCTTATCAGAAACTCAAAAGAATGCAACCATTTGTCTCTCACCTATCTGTGACCTGGAAGTCCCCTCCCTGCTTCAAGTTGTCCCTGCCTTTCTGGACTAAACCAATGTATTTCTTACATACACTGATTGATGTCTCATGTCTTCCTAAAATGTATAAAATCAAGCTGTGTTCTGACCACCTTGGGCACACGTCGTCAGTACCTCCTGAGGCTGTATTACAGGCACACGTCCTCAACCTTGGCAAAATAAACTTTCTAAATTAACTGAAACCTGTCTCAAATTTTCTAGGCTAATAGGTTTCGTACTTTACATTCATTAAGATGTATTTACTGGCTTAGTTTATGGACTATTTTGGAGAATGTTCCAAGTGTGCTTGAGAAGAGTATGTATTCTGCCTCCATTAGTTGAGGTGTTTATGGATATCTTTCCAGTCCAGTTGGTTTATAATGTTCACCTCTTCTATTTCCTTGATGATCTTCCACTTTGTTCTACCCATTATTAAAAGTAGGCTATTTACTTCTCTAACTATTGGTGAGTTGTCTACCCCTTCCTTGATTTCTGCCAGTCTTGTTTCAAGTATTCTGGGTTTCTGTTGTTAGAAAGGGAATTCATTATTACCTCCTCTAGAACACACGTCCTATGGATATCCACAGGGATCTCTCTCTTTTTTTAGGTCTCTTCTCAAATATCACCCTACTGGAAGATCCTTTCATAATTAGCCTTACAGAAGGTGAAGGAGCAACAACGCAACAAACATGACCGCAGCTACCATGCATGCCCAACGGCTTTAATATGTTTGACTTTTTATCTATATCACTCAAAGCTTCCTTAAAATACATAATGGTATTTTATTTTTTGTCTACCCTCCCACTTCAAATTATAAGCTTCATGACATCAAAGACTTTGTTTTGTTGACTTTCAAGTCTTTGGGACCTAGGTCAAAGCTTTGATGTTTACCTTATAATAGGTAATCATTAAATATTAATCGAACAAATTGAATGAATGAATTAGAGTATTGGTCAGCACACATTTTCTGTAAAGTGTCAACTTATAAATACTTCAGGCTTTTAGAATGTAAGATCTTTGTCACAACTACTCAGCTCTGCCAATATATTTTGGAAAAATTCTCATAGAGGATACATAAATAAATAAGCATGGCTGCATTCCAATAAAACTTTATTTACAAAAAACAGTAAGTAGGAAGGATTTGGCCCACTATTTGAAGTTTGCCAGCCCTGAATTAGAAGGAAACCTCAGTAACTGACAATGACTCTAGGAACAAAACTGTGGTATTGTCTATGTTTCAGAAACTGGACATGATTGTGATTCTTTACTGTGAAAGGTCTGATTGCATTGTAATTGTGCCTACCAGCATTGGATTATGTTGTACACTAACAGCTTTAAATAGATGTCCTAGGAACATAGGCATGTACACCCTAGTATGCATGAATTTAATTTTCATCATACAAAAGTTTATTGATTACCTATATGCTTAATACTCTCCTTCGTAGGAGGAAACATGTATTAGATGTATTTGTTTACAGTATGTTAAATAAGATTTAGGCTTTTTATTTAATATACGGTCCATTTAAATACAATGTGCTTATGCCATAATTTGGGCAATGATCCATGTTATTTTGCTTCCCTGGTGGTAGTTAGTAAGATCATGAGGAATGAGTAATGGACAGAAAACCGTAGCATGTGAGACTCAACTTACAAAGGATGAGCTGAGGCAGAATGTTTACTCTTAAACAATTATCACTTGGAGGCATGGAGATGATGAAAAAAATAATTGGAGTCTGTCTCCTATTAATAGGGAACTGCTAGAGGGAAGATTTGCCAACTGCTATTGGGGGGATCCCTAGAGCTGCTTTGGTCCAGAACCACGCTTTAGCCCCAGCCCCATGTAGGCCTGGCCCTATTACTTATTTATAATACGCCTTTATTGGAGTTCCATGCAATTAAACTACACTAAACTAGAATACTCCTCAGTCTGAATTTTATTATCTAGAATGGTCTGTACTCGTAATTTTAGTTGAAAGTTCAAACTGTGTCTGGAGCAAGCATTTTCTGCAATTTATCTTTATAATAAATTTGTTATTATTCATTTGCCTATTTTCAGCATAGGCAAGTGAAGAAATATTTAAGTCAATCAAGTTAACTTAGAGAAGGGCTTTCATTTAGGTTTTATTTTTTCAGAAATATGTTATTTTGTTTCACTAAAGAGACATTCAGAATTTAAAATAGTTATTTCCCAAGGGGAAAAATTTGGTTCGATATTTCCACACAGAAGAAGATATAAGGTGATAAATTATACTTCAATGTCATCCCACAATTCTATGTGGCTTCATGTCTGGAAGCATTGGGGGATTTAGAAAAACAGTTGAAAGGGGGGGGGAATCTCAAACAATTAATTATTAATATTTGACAATAACTCTTCTAAACTCAGCTATTTAATTTTATTCTCTGGGCTATTTTTAGGGTTTTACCTATCCAAAGAGGCTTTCGTGTAGTCCTAAAAACAAAATGTAGCACTATTTTGTGCTTGATATTATGATGATTTCTCTGTTTGTATCTTATTCTTATACAAACACATGGACTCATGAGAGAAAAGGAGCAATTTGACCCCAAATGATATAGAGCTCTGTAAGTTATAATGTGGGTTGATTTTTACTCTGACATGAGAGGATCTGGAGCACAGGAATGACAGGTCCTTTTAAGATGATCACCGTGGCTGTCATATTGAAATGATTTGAAGGTTGAAGGATACAGGCTACTATAATTATTCAGGTATGAGATAATGATTAAGGTTTAGGTTAGAGTGGTAGTAGTGGAAGCTTGTTAGAAATGGTTAGATTTGGAATATGTATTGAAAGTAGAACCAATTTAATTTGCAAATGTGTCATGTGAGAGAGAAAAAGTCTTTTGCCTTTACTTGATTTTTTTTTTTTTTTTTTTTTGCCTAACTACATTTATCAAGTTACTGTATCCTTCCAATGTATTTTCATGAATATATAAATAGATATACTTAGTTTTGCAATTTATTTTTCCAAGTGTATCATACCACAAACTCTGTTATGGACATTTACTTACTCATGTTATTTAAGAATATGAGTGGAGCCCTTTTTGTGTCTATACATTTAATTAGTCCTCACTAAGAAAATTAAGTTGTTTTCAACCTTTTGCTACTAAGCCTAATGCTCTCATGATTAACCTCACACATGAATCACTTCTGTATCTGTGCAGGTCTGTTACATAAATCCCCTGAAGCAAGATTCCTGGGTCAAAGCATAAACATATTTGTAATTTGAAGAATTAATCCTCAAATTCAATATTTGGAACAGCTTTTTGAAAAGCTGCTATTCTTTTTATTTTCAAAAACAATGTTTGTGAAAGATCTATGTAGCAAGTGGTTTGGATAGGTTTGGTTCATGTGTATGTTTACTCTGAAAAGACATAGAGAAAAACATTTGGAGCTCAACACCAGAAATTTACTGACTTTTCTGGCTTAATATTTTAATATTTATTTCACTCTTGTCTTGATTTGTGTTTCTATAATATTATCATTTTATTGAATATCATTCTATTAAAATCTTACATAACAAGATAATATGAACTCTGACTGTCAGCCAGACTGGATTTGAATCTGGACTTCACTCCTCTATGACCTTGGGGATTTTACTCAAACTCTCTGTGACCTATTTCTTCATTGGTAAAATATGAATAATAACTATCCTATCTCATTGGGTTTTTATGAAATTAAGTAATTTTAAATATGTGAAAGCATTTAGAGTAATACTTGACACAAATGAACACTACTCAAGTGCTGGAGAGTTTTAGAAGTCACCTCATTAATTTTGTAAAAAAATGTAGATACAATAATAATATTATTTTATTATACACATTTAATTTCATGGAGACAGGAGATTGCAGATAAAAAAGATTAACAATTACTCAATTAGGTTCATTCTCTTTAATTTACATATAACTTCCTTACATGCAAAGCATTCTAAAAAAAAACAAATTGGAAACTAAAAAGTGTTTTTGGATGATGTCCCGACTTTAATGAGACAGTTAGATAGTAACTTCTTTGAGATAAAACAGGCACAACCCATTGTGGGTGTAAATAATTTAAAATGAAGAAAATAAACGGGTAAAATGGTATTAAATCATTATTATAAGATTTTTATATGAAATTGTCATATATTTCAATTTAATTTATAGATGGCGTTGACATTGCTAAGGGCCGTCTGATGTCAACATTTCTAAGTATTATAAATAACGCAAAGATTATTACTCAGTATTTAAGAAACTTGACAGAGAATCAGTTGAATTTTTAAATAAGAGAATAACCATCCTTCTCAAAATGATTTAAGAGACCCACATTATTTCAAAAACTGACAGGACAGTTAGCAGTAGAGAGTAGATGTAATTTGGGGTGTGGAGGGAATCACGAGGGCTGTGAGGTGCTAGTGATGCTTCTTTGCTTAATTTGAATGCTCATTACATGGGTTTCTACAGTTTATTAAAATTTGTTTATATGAACTTTCATGACATGTGACCATTTAAAAAGATTAGAATAAGTTTAGCGGGTATCAATTCCTGCCCTTGTGAGAGCTCACAGTTCCTCAGAGGGACCTCTGGTGGCACACCGGGCAGTGCATTGAAAATCTTCCAGGTGGTCCTTTGTGAGTTTTCACTCCAATTTTGATCAGAACCACTTTGTATTTATCTGTTTAATATGTGGGAATTCTGTTTCCTAAGGGAGCTCCACAAAATACCATAAACTGGGTGACTTTAGAACAACAATTTCGTGCCTCACGGTTCTGCGAGCTGGAAGTCTAGCATCAAGGTGTCTACAGGGCCATGTTTTCTCTGAAGTCTCTAAAGAAAAATCCTGCCTTGCTTTTTTCAGCTTCTGGTAGTGACAGGAGTTCCTTGTCTCTTGCAGCTACAGCATTTCAGTGTTTGCTTCTGTGGTTATGTGGTGTTCTTCCTTCCAACCCACAGCCCACTGTCTGTCTCTTTGTCTAAATTTCCCTCTTCTTCTAAGAACATCAGTCATATTTGAGTAAGTCCCACTCTAATTCAGTATACCTCACCTCAACCTGATTACATCTCAACAAGACCCTATTATCAAGTAAGGTCACAGTTGTAGGTACTGGGAGTCAGAACTTCAACATTTCATTTAGGGGTATAAAATTCAACCCATAACAGCATCCAAGGCTAAAATAAAACTTTCAAAGTAACTGAATTAAAAAGTACATTCCCCCAAACCCATACAGTCCTGGAGGTTTTCTATTTAGTTTGAATAGTTCAATGGCCTAAGTGTAGCTAAACGTGCCTACCCCTCCAACCTTAATGAGTAATAGATCTGTCTTAGAGTATGTTGGACCAAGGTGTAAAATCACCTGTCCCTTTTTTCTTGATGTCTTCTATAGAAAAAAACAAAACAAAACAAAACACAATGCACTTCCCAAGAAGTGAGGGCAGGCTGTTGGTTTCTCCTTCTTTCATTCCCTCAATTTTCCCACTGTGCTGGACTGACCGTCTTAGTCCTTTTATCCAGAAACATAGCTGGGCTTGATCTTCTAGATGTGAAACTTTACCTCTCGACTTTTAGAAATCCATGTTTTCACCACTGCAAGATGAGCCAAATATTTTGCTAGCTCAAGTTAAAATCCGGTTGAGTGACACACTTATTATTTATGTATAAATCAACAATGTGTTCCCCTTTGCTGCTCACCCCTAAACATGATTTAATATTTCAGCACTGTACAGAGAATTATAGATTTCATTTCATCTTGAACCACATAATTCACTTTCATATATTAGATCACAAACGATTGGAAAACAGATTCTAATTGGCAGGTAGCCATTTATGTTAAATCTAGTAGCAAGTGTTAAGCTCTGACACCTTCCCCTTGAAAAGGCTTTTGAAATAAAATTAAAATTCATCATTCAGAGTTGAACATTTTATGCTGCTGGGAGCTAATTACCACACGCATCTCAGAAGTGTGTGCTTACCTCTCTTCCAAGCCACTTGTCTTAAACTGTAGGCTACGGGTTCTACAATTTGTGTTAAATCCCCAGTTGCCACATGGGATAAGAGCTGTTTGCACAAATTGTATTCTCAGGAGACTGCGGTTTGATGCAGGTGAACGGAAATGCCTGCACCTGCTCATTGTCAGGCCTGGCAGGATTCATTCATAGTGGAGTGGGATTGACAGCTATCAACTCTGAGATCTGCCTGGGACAAGACAGTGGGGCATCACCAAAAAAATTTCAAAACATGGAAACTTGTTCAGTCAAAAAGTTTTGGAGAGAACAAAGTTGGCCACTGCTGGGCTGTAGTCAACTTTTTAGTTAAGTTCATTGGGAAATATTGAGAAAGACCTGACAAAACCGGACCAGTCTTCTTTCCTCCACCTCTGCCCAGTGTACCATTACCTCTTAGTCCGGGCAAATCATGGAGTGATTGCTTTTCCCTCTTGAGCCTGAAGCAGGCACATTGCCTCAGTTATCCAAGTTCTTTTTTTTTTTTTTTTTTTTGTAAAAAACATCTCTCTGGAATTTTTGATTCTGCTTATTAAGGAAAACAAAGGTTTTCCTTTTCAAATAGACTTGGTCTTGTCCTATAAAATTATTTACTATTGATATTTTTGTATGAAAACTTTGGTGAATGCTACCAGTTAATCATTTGAAACCACCTGAGCCTGTTTATCCAAGCATGATTCTACAAGCATAGACAAATATGCAAGCATATTTCTGATACACGTGTGTATTTTGTGATATG
>NW_012109808.1:6067649-6069746 GCF_000951045.1 Mandrillus leucophaeus | reverse complement strand
TTGGTCTTGTCCTACAAAATTATTTACTATTGACATTTTTGTATGAAAACTTTGGTGAATGCTACCAGTTAATCATCTGAAACCACCTGAGCCTGATTATCCAAGCATGATTCTACAAGCATAGACAAATTTGCAAGCATATTTCTGACACACGTGTGTATTTTGTGATATGCAGTTAGAAAGAGAGCTCTCTTTTCTCTCTGATTTGAAATTAACTGGGCAAATGGGTCTTTTTTATACATACAGATAGTAAATATGAAGGGCATGGTAGTAAACCTGACAGCCACACCTGGCTTTTGTATCACATCATTGAACTGTCCAAGGGAACACACTCACTCACGTAGAGTCCCGACTAGAGGGACACTTCGTCAAGATAATGAAGCTGTGCTTCATGACTGCTCAACTGGAAGTTTTACATAAAATACAAATGGTGACTTATACAAAAGGGGTACAGGCATTATTAGACAGAAGCTGCAGTTATTTCTACCACTAATGTAAAAACCACGTCTCTTCTTTAGATGACTGATATATTATGTTGCTGCAAGAGGTGACAATTGATGATACTAATGATGGATTTTTTTCCTAAGCTGTGACTCGTTTATTGCTAAAAGTAAACAGAGAAACAAAAAATTATTGAAGTTGGTATGTCTTATAAATTATTATTATTTAATTTTGCGTATAAATTCTGAACTTTTCTTTCTTTTTTTCCTGCTTTTCATTGGGACCAAAAATATCAGAAAAAAAGAATGATGTGCTTTTATAATGTACTTCCTGTCAAATGGAATTTTTTCAAGCATTTTACAGCATTTTAAGATTTGCTTGATGAGCCTTTCACTATTCCTCTTAGGTGACTGTTGATCATTTGAGTTTCTTACGCTAAATTTTTCCTCAAAATTTAGCATATAGAAATATTTTTAAAGTATTTGTTCATTGTTTCTACTTTTATTCCACCCTTTCCTGGAAACACAGTTTTACCACATTGAACATTTCCTTTCCTTCTTTGCAGATTTCATAAAAACAAATATTGCATACACTTGTCTGACTCTGGGGAAACATTCTTTCTAAAGTAATTGCTCTTTGGTACTATTTGCAGTATATGATTTGACAAAAATCTATCTGAAGAAATGTAAGAATTATTTAAATGACCTGAAAGCTCAGGCTCAGCTATAAGCTTCTATAAAATAAAAAGTAAGAATTACGTTCTATAGGGAATACAGTTTCAACATATAATTTCAGTGCTAAATATAACTGAAATTAGAATGATTAAAATAATGTGATACTAATAGAAACACGTATCCCTCAAGGTTGCTATTCTGATATCACCATCATCCTTTCAGTTACATGGGCTATAGCTCCAATGTACCTTATGTAAACCAAACACTTGTTTGGTTAAGGTTAAACATGTTTATATGAATATTTAGTGCAGTTAAAACTCAATAAAATAAGATTTTAATTGTGTGAGATAAACATATCTGTATTTCATAAAACCAACCCTATTGATAAAAATCTTAAACAATAGATCAACGATATTTATCTATCTAAGCATAAGAAACAAGCACATTTAGAAATTCCTCAAAAATCAGCCATGTTTCTAGTATTTCTCCACAGATTGATGGGGACTAATACTTAGATGAGACCTGAGATCAATGACTTCATTTACCTAGTTGGTGTCTTTATCTCTAATCAATGGAGATATAACTGATGACTGAATTTTCATTCTACTTAATTTAAGTGGTTATGTATTTCTGCACTGAAACAAAATGTTTCAACCTGATAACAGGTGAAAGATGCATCATTTCTTGAATGACTGTTTTTCAAAAACTGACATAATATAGCTGTTTAGAAACAGCTATGGAAAAAGGTTGGTATCATAAAACATATGCAGGATAAATTAGAATTGAAAACAAAATAGCCTGTAATCCCAGCACTTTGGGAGGCCGAGACGGGCGAATCACAAGGTCAGGAGATCGAGACCATCCTGGCTAACACGATGAAACCCCGTCTCTACTAAAAAATACAAAAAACTAGCCGGGCTAGGTGGTGGGTGCCTGTAGTCCCAGCTACTCGGGAGGCTGAGGCAGGAGAATGGCGTAAACC
>NW_012109808.1:6065686-6067150 GCF_000951045.1 Mandrillus leucophaeus | reverse complement strand
AGATTATATTATTAATATACTAATAGATTAATAATATTGACTATTCATTTGATATTAATAGATTATGAAATACTTTCTAGTGCATCTAGGCATTTTTTCTCTTATCATTAAGTTGTATCCTTACCAGAAAAATTAAACATGTATTTGTTTAATAAATATAATGCATATTATGTATAAAAAACTAGTCTAAGTTCTGATGATATAGAAGCTAAGCTAAGCACACAAGTAAAAATGTTTGTGTGTGATACACTCTATTTTGAAGAGAGAGGTATAATAATTTGCAAATACAAAAGATATAGTAATTCAGGCAGTATCAGTTTTTATTTTTGTGTAACAAATCACCACAGACGTAATGGCATAAAGAATCAGTCACCTTCTTTGCTTGTGATTCTGTGGACTAGAAATTTGGGTGGACTCAGCTGTGTGGTTCTTCTCTTCCCCTGAAGTCAGTAATGGAACCTGTAGTCATCTCATGGCTCAAATTGAACTGTGTGGTATACGATGATCTGACTCATATGTCTTGGCTTTGGTGGTAACTGTTGCCTTCTGGTCTAGGGGGCCTTATTTTGGAAAGTTTATTTGTGCTTTGTAAGACCGCTTATTCTCCAGTAGTCTTCACATCATATAAACCCAAGGCAGCATTCCAAGACAGAAAAAGTAAAGCTGGGAAGGCTTTTGAGGCCAAAGCATAGGGGTTCCTAAAAGATCACCTCTACAACATTCTTTTGGTCAGAACAATTTATAAGGCTAGCCCACATTCAATGAATGGAGAAACAGACTCCACCTTTGGTGGAAAAAAAAAAATGAAAGTACTATTGATAATGAGCATGCATACAAGGATAGTATAGACTATTGTGGCCATTTTTGTATAACCCTTCTACCATTGATAGCAATAGACATTATGGAGAAAATGAAATAAGGAAGAAAAAAGCAGATGCTATATTAATGGAAGGAACCCTAGTGAATAAGAAGTGATGTGTGGAAAACTTGAGAAATAGAGGAGTGAGGCATATAGCTATCTGGGGGAAGATATCACATGCAGAGGAAACAGCAAAGGTCATGAAGGAGGCATGCATTTGGACTGTTTGAAGAAGGAGGAGGTGGCCAATCTAGTTAAAGAGGAGTGATATAGGGTAAAAGTAGGAGAGGATGAAATCAAAGTTGTAGCTGTGCATCACCAAAAGGGTTTTTACCTTTACTCAGACCACAACGTGGGAAGACCTTGGAAGATTTTCAGGAGATGAGTGAAACAATTTATCACAGTTTTAAATATTCACCCTAGTTGATGTGTTGAAAGTAGATTATTGGGAATAAGGCTAGAAACACAGAGATTAGTTAGGAGACTTTTCCATTAATCCAGATAAGAGATCCTTGTTTCTCAGACCAGACTCATAAATAGTGGAGGAGTACAAAGTGGTTATATTCTGAATATATTAAGGTAGTACCAATGAGATATGACGACAA
>NW_012109808.1:6060425-6063552 GCF_000951045.1 Mandrillus leucophaeus | reverse complement strand
TAACAATAAAATAATATTTCTTTGTATGTGAAAAATGAGTTGCTTCACAAAGGTCTGTCACTATTGTTCTATTTACGAGAAGAAAAATATTAAAAAGCCCATAGTTAAAAAAGAAATGCAACGGGAATTTAACATGATGCTATTTTCTGTTCTTAGGGACTTCTGGAAAAGAAATCTGTTCTACTTCCTTTATTTATATTAATGAGCCCAGCTATTTTTCTCTCCTTTTTAGGCTTCAGATTATTATAATATGAAAACACAGTTACCTCATGATGCTTTACTCTTCTAGGAGGCTATACTTCTCCCTGGACACAAACGATTGTTCATAGAACCAGTGTTCTCCACTTTGCTTCCCTGGAATAAATGTATGCATGTGTTTATAGATTAAGAAAGATTCTAGGAGATAAATTTGATATTTCCTTTTCCAGCAGGCTTTCCTTACTTTTAATGGCTTCCAGTATAATCCATAGGCCTTCATGCACCTCAAAAATATTTCACTTATTTGGGTACCCAATAGTTTCTGTTCCTTCCCTGAGTCATATAGAACAGCCTTGCTCACATGCCTTATGAATATTATTTTTTCATTCTTAAGTTTCAAGGCAGTTCCAGTTATTCTTTCACTGATGTCCTCTACTTTGGATATTTTAAAAATCAATCTTATAGTATACTACATAGAATTTAATGTCCCTGGGTGACCTTTTATTGTTTTCTTTGTATTCCTAACTTTCTCATAGCCATTCCTCTAACAGAGAATTTTCTGATCTGACTCGTGTTTCGGCCTCTCCTATTTTAATGTTGTCAAAAAATGCTATTAGCATGCTGTCTGCACCCTAGATGTGTATAAGAGACAGGACCACAGCGTGGGAAGACCTTGGAAGATTTTCAGGAGATGAGTGAAACAATTTATCACAGTTTTAAATATTCACCCTAGTTGATGTGTTGAAAGTAGATTATTGGGAATAAGGCTAGAAACACAGAGATTAGTTAGGAGACTTTTCCATTAATCCAGATAAGAGATCCTTGTTTCTCAGACCAGACTCATAAATAGTGGAGGAGTACAAAGTGGTTATATTCTGAATATATTAAGGTAGTACCAATGAGATATGACGACAAGTTAGATGTAAGCTATGAGAAAGGGAAGGCAAAGATGATTCCAATTTTTTTTTGCATAAACAATAGGAAAGCTGGTGTTACTCTTTTGTGAGATAGAGAAGACTGAGGAAAAGGGGAGGTGGAACTATATTTGGGGTTTGTTTTCAGATATTGTCTTAGCCTGGATTCTCCAGAAGGCAAAACTGCACAAATGATGAAAGGACAAGTAACTTACGGAGAATTTGATCGGGAAACAATAGTGGGGACAGAAAAGAGCAGGGACAACTCAATACGTTGCTTAATTGGCCACCTGTAAAGATCACTTGTTTCTTGACCTGAGCGATGGCTTGAAATTTATCTGAGGGTGTTATGGTTTGGGAGAGGAAAGAGTAAGCATATACCCATGGGTTGCCATTCCCCTTTGTCTTTGAGGTGTTACTTTTTGGGTTTCTTGGCTTCTAAATGTGCGTGCATGTTTAGTGAGTGGGTCTGGGTTTCCATAAAAGTCCTGTTATTACATCAGTCGTATTATTACTCCTTTGAGGAAATAAACCACCCTTTTTGCAACTTAGATATTTTTGTGTCTCCCTTAAATTCACTGTGCATCAGAAGTCCTTCAAGGTTGCAATCTCTGCAAATACTTAATGCAAAAGGGTTAGTGAAGAAACATCCTCCCACTGATGGAGCTGATCCTGAAGTCATGATTGATACTCTTCATCATCCACTTTGCTCTCTTTTATAGTTTTCTTTCAACACCTAGATCATTATTTCATTAGATGCAGGTTGCCTGCTTGAAAGATTGATTGAGATCTTCAGTCTTGAGGGGTCTGAAAGCTTAGTTGCCCTGCACCTGTTGGACCATGGACCATGCAACTGTCCATTTACCACTGTTACTGGGAACATAAAAAATTACAGCCCTGTGAATTACCTGGCTTTTAGACATAGCCATTCTTGGCTCCACATGCAGCAGCAACACTGTCTTCTCTAGTAATTAGGATTGATTTCTCCCACCAGCATAAAAAGAACTTACTTTGTTTGTGGGATCACTGGAAAGAGGAACCCACATGTTCAGGAATAGTTTTAATTTCAAGTTCAGTGGGACACTTACTGTGACTCATGGTGGAAGCATTTCATGGAAACGCATTTGTGTAGCCCAGCTGAACCCAAGATGGAGAAAGAAAGCATAAATTTTACTGTATGCCACTGAGAATGACAATGTAAGAGGTCAATCTTATACCTTTCTCTTGCTTCCTAGACATGAGTATTCTTGTTATAGGGCCTGAGCATCATTTTTTGTCCATTTGCTCAGCGTATACACTGCACTGTGGACAATGCACTCTTTCCATAGAATGTTGTCCCTGAGCTGATGCCTTAACTGAGATTTCCAAAAGCCATTTTGCTGGTCTATTCAGCTGTTTATTTCTTAGTGTTGAAATAGAAGATAAAATCAGAGGAACCCATGGAAAAGAATAAAATTCACGCATTTCATCCATATGAACTTTCCAAAATTACCCTTAAACATCATTGGAGCTTGTTTCATGATGGAGCTGTAAGGTCTCCCTGAATAATGAATTGTGATGCCTACATTTTGTCTCCATTCTTTTTCCAAGTATCTTCATAATTGTAAAGAAGGGATTTCATTTCTATTATAAAATTCTTAATCTATAAATTGAGGAGATTGGGCTTATAATCGCTAAGGTTTCTCTTAACCTTAGCATAGGATGATTAGGATGATTCTGTTTAGAAAACACAATCTAAGTAAACATTGCTGAGCATCTATGTGAGTCCATAAATTATGCTAAGAGTTTTATATACATTTTTTATGTCATCCAAAAAGTCTTTGAGTCTTGGAGGTCAATAATCTTATTAGTCTACAAATAGAAACATTGAGTAGCACATATTTAATTACATGCCCATGATTTGGATTATATATCCAAATAATTTCTGAGTTAGGGTTTGAGTTCATATTTGGCTTTAGAACCTTTACTTTTAATTACAATGCTATACTAACTCAAGATTTCTGAAAATTATATTG